>NW_027449968.1:0-68445 GCF_964194025.1 Convolutriloba macropyga
CAGATAAAGTAAAAAATTGTTCCCCATTCATTGATGAGTTTCTCCATAAAAATTTTTAGACACGTCTCTATACTTTTCAATGGGTATCGTAGCTAAACGTACCCGTACATGAGCAATTTTTTTTGAAACACAACAACAACTGAAATAGATCAAAAACAACTAATCTATTCCCCACAGAGCATGCAAGCTGTTGATGCATGTAGTGTAAGGTGTTTTTTCTGAAAATTTATTATCGAACGTTTATTTAAGGTTAATTCCTGAATAACATGTCTATCTTCAAATTTTAATGACTGTGGTGTGTTTTTCGTAAATGAAACGGGTTTTCTGCGTGGTAGTTTTTTTTCCATACAATATTTAAGTCCCTGAAGCAAACTATACCAGTGATTGCTGTTAATTCAACATTTTTTTTCATGATTTCGACAAATTTCAGTGACTGCTGTTTTGTGTGAAAACACAAAAAATATCATTGCCTTCATGGCGAGTAGGGAAATTTTTTCCAACCTCATCATGAAGGTTTGTCTCAACAAGGAACGGAAAGGTAGACTGTAATTATCCCTAGAAACACAACAGTTGTGCCGTTAAACTCCGTCAAGCATGTTTTTCGGCAATTTTGGGCTTTAAAAATAGCTGAAAAAGTGGGATGTATTTCAGCAATTTGCTAAATCTCCTAAATCACTCTACCAAATAGAATAAACCTCTGGAAAATTTGATTACAGTATATTAGGAGCGGTAACGATATATGGTCCTCAATTAGCTTCCATTTTTTCTTTCAGATTCAGATTGATAGAGGTACTATTAGTTGTTTTGTTGATAAGTAGTCAAGTGCTTAGCAAAATTCTACCAACATAGTCTCATTGTGTTGGCATTGTAACCGTCTGGTTCGTCATATAATTGAACTACCCTAGTTCGGCCTGGAAAAAAAGCTATTGATTGGTAATTTTGAAAAAAAAACACAATTTCAGGTGATATTGGTGTTCAGCAAATACGCGTACCACAAAATACCCTAATATCCTTACATATATGGGTTCGTCGGGTTTGTAATGTAGTGGGGAGCATCACCATACAAATTTTGTATATGGTTTTATGGAGTTGAGTGGGTCATTTTTTGCTCTCTAGGCGCCGAACCTCGATTTTCGGAGATTTCGGCATATTCGGCCGTGACATAATGTTGAAATTTTTTGTGTCAAGATTGAAAATTATAGTGTTTTAGATTGCTCAGTTGATGGGGATTATCACCTTATACATATTATACCATTTTTTCACGAGTTTTGATGGTTTATTCTAGCGAAACGTGAAACTTGTTGGTAGTCAAAATATGTCATTTGGCCAAATGAATGAATGAAGTGGTGTTTTTTGCAACTAAAAAAGTTTTTGGGCACGCTCTTTGTGTTTCTGGACAGTTTTTATGTTCTTGAAGCGATTTGTATCAATTAATGGGGTCAACTCCACAAATTTTCTTTTTCACGATTTCATCAAATTTCTGTGGATGCTGTTTTATGTCAAAACACACAAAACATCATAACCTTCATGGTGGGGTGGGAAAGTCTTTCCCACCTCCCCATGAAGGTTTTCCGTGATCCAGAACGTCAAAGTGGACCAGAATCACAACAAAAACACGCCGGCAACTCTGTTTCACGTTGTTTTAGGTCAGTTCCAGAGATTTTTGGCTTCGATTCAAAAAATAGGGTGCAGAACATTTTTTTTAATCACCGCTAAAGTACTGAACCAAATTAAACGGGGTGATCGCATTTTGTGGACGCTGAACTGTTCTTGCCTGCAGTGTTTGATATAAATTTTATATATTATCTTGCCTGCATATATATTTTATATGGTATTTTATGTAGTTCAGAAGTTGACCTAAAAATAGCTGAAAAAGTGGGGTGTATTTCAGCAATTTGCTAATATCTCCCAATGTACTCTACCAAATAGAATAAACCTCTGGAAAATTTGATTACGGTATTATAGGAGCGGTAACGATATATGGTCCTCAATTAGCTTCCATTTTTTCTTTCAGATTCAGATTGATAGAGGTACTATTAGTTGTTTTGTTGATAAGTAGTCAAGTGCTTAGCAGAATTTTACCAACATAGTCTCATTGTGTTGGCATTGTAACCGTCTGGTTCGCCATATAATTGAACTACCCTAATTCGGCCTGGAAAAAAAGCTATTGATTGTTTAATTTGAAAAAAAAACACATTTTCAGGTGATATTGGTGTTCAGCAAATATATGTACCACAAAATACCATAGTATCCCTACATATATGGGTTCGTTGGTTTTCGTAATGTAGTGTGGAGTATCACCATACAAATTTTGTATATGGTTTTATGGAGTTGAGTGGGTCATTTTTTGCTCTCTAGGCGCCGAACCTCGATTTTCGGAGATTTCGGCATATTCGGCCGTGACATAATGTTGAAATTTTTTGTGTCAAGAATGAAAACTATAGTGTTTTAGATTGCTCAGTTGATGGGGATTATCACCTTATACATATTGTACCATTTTTTTACGAAATTTGATGGTTTATTCTAACGAAACGTGAAACTTGTTGGTAGTCAAAATATGTCATTTGGCCAAATGAATGAATGAAGTGGTGTTTTTTGAAACTGAACAAGTTTTTGGGCACGCTCTTTGTGTTTCTGGACAGTTTTTAAGTTCTGTAAGCGATTTGCATCAATTAATGGGGTCAACTCAACAAATTTTCTTTTTCACGATTTCATCAAATTTCTGTGGATGCTGTTTTATGTCAAAACATACAAAACATCATAACCTTCATGGTGAGGTGGGAAAGTCTTTCCCACCTCCCCATGAAGGTTTTCCGTGACCCAGAACGTCAAAGTGGACCAGAATCACAACAAAAATACGCCGGCAACTCTGTTTCACGTTGTTTTAAGTCAGTTCCAGAGATTTTTGGATTCGATTCAAAAAATAATGTACAGAACATTATTTTGTTAATCACCGCTAAAGTACTGAACCAAATTAAACGGGAATGATCGGATTTTGTGGACACTGAACTCTTCTTGCCTGCAGTGTTTGATATAAATTTTATGTTTTATCGTGCCTGCAAATATATTTTATATGGTATTATATGTAGTTCAGAAGTTGACCTTTGGCTCTGAACAGCGGTCAGCTCGCTTTTTGGGCATTAGGCAGGGTACCTACTTTTTCCTAAAACTTCTTCAAGAGTGAACCGATTGAGCTCTTTTTTTTTAATATGATACCTATCTCAAGCAGTGCTACAAATTGTATGAAGAGATTTGTTTTTGTTCTGCCTTTTTAGAGAAATTGGCCAGTTAATTTGCTTTCGGTTTTAGCCCCAGAAGCGGTTGACACCATCCGGTGCCACTTTTAAAGCTTTGAATTTTTTTTAATTCGGTTGACATAATTAGTGTTTTCAATAGCCCGTCTAACGTAGATTCCGAATATGTAGACTTTACATAGCGTTTTCGCAGTTTCAGATGTTTAATTTTAGCACTGAAGTTGGTGTACCTCACCCGTAAGGTCATTTGGTACGGTACCTTTTTTTGCTATAACTCCTTGAAGAGTGCACCGATTGAACTAAATTTATAATATGATGCGTATCTCAAGCAGTGATACAAACTGTACCAAAGGCAATTTTTTATTCAGCTGGTTTTGAGAAATTGGCCAGGAAAGTTGAACTCAGTTTGACCTACTCAGGAGAGGAACACTACCTTGAGTACTATATTAAACCTTAATTTCTCTTAAATGATTGGCGATTTTAGTGTCAGATTCCTGTGTTAGTAGGTAGTGTCGCCATATGTATTTTATGTATATTATTCACAAGTTTTCATGATGTTTTTAGCGAAACAGCAGTCGGACCTGGTCCCATATTGGTCATTGGTACGGTACCCTAATTTTGAAATATCTCCTCGTGAAGTTGATTTGAACTCAGCTTGAGCAGTACGTGAATCCCTGTAAATGGCGTTTTGTTTTTTTCAGCCGTTTTTGAGAAATTGGACGCGACACATACCCCATTTTGACCAATTCGTGTCCAGTCCATTTCGTGTATCTACATGTTAGACCAACAAAAAAGTCAAATTTAGCCTCAAAAAATACTTCGTTAGAGTCCCACGATAATGGGCATGCTCCCCATATAGGTTTTGTAGTGAATTTTTGGTTGTTAAGGTGGTCAAATTTGGCTATGTAAGTCACCTCTCCTCGTTTCTGACGATACTTGTACGGTACCAATTTTGCAAAATCTCGTCGTAAGATGAACCGATTTGGATGATATTTTGACACAAAGCGTGTCGCAGGTAGTACTCATTTGGCTCTGGTTTTTTTTCGTTCGTTCAGTTTTGAAATATTGACCTTTAAACATAACCCAAGTTTGACCATCTGAAACAGGAGAATGGTCATCTCATACCGACACAGTGTTAGACACAAAAACTGGTTCGAATCGACCCAAACTTGGTTTACAGTATCTTCCGTAAACGTAGAGTCTAGAACAGAAAGAATTTGGGCTATAGCTTGTCACTGGAAAATGTTAGATTTTTGCACGGAAATTCGCGATTAATTCTAGTAATTAATTTTGAAAAATAGATCTTTTTCAAACGTCAAAAAGTGGTCCGAATCAAACCAAACTTGGTATGCAGTATCCCCTGTGTATGTAGAAACTAGAACAGAAGAATTTTTGGCTATAGCTTGTCTTGGAGTATCCCATGTGTACCTAGAGTGTAAAACAGAAGGAATTTTTGCTAAATCTTGCACTAGCACAATTTGCTATAGCTTGCCTAGGAAAAGAGTTAGCTCTTCATACATAAATTTTCGATTAAATCGATTTATTATTTTAAAAATTTTGAAGTATATATTTTTGATTTGATCATAGAGTTGTCCAAATTGAACCAAACCTGGTATTTAGTATCAACTTTCTATGTAGAGTGCAAAACAAAAAAGATTTTTGCTATAGCTTGCCTCTGGAAAAAGTTAGTTTTTTTCATTAATAAAATTGCGATTAATTCGAATAATTAATTTTGAAATAAGTTTTTTTGATTGGGTCGTTGAGTTGTCTATATCCAACCAAACTTGGTATGCAGTTTTGCCTGTGTAGGTAGAGCATAGGAAAAAAAGATATTTTGGTATAGCTTGTCTAGGAGAAAAGTTAGTTTTTCATACGGAAACTTGCGAATTTTGCAATTAACGAAATTTAAAAGTAGATCTTTTTGATCGGGTCAAGGAGTTGTCCAAATCAAACCAAACTCGCTGTAGAGTATCTACTTTTTATATAGAGTCTAAAACAAAAAGATTTTTTTTCTATATCTTGATTAGGAGAAAAGTTAGTTTTTCATACGGAAATTTGCGATTAATTCAAATAATTAATTTTGAAATCTAGTATTTTTGAGTTCGACAATAAGTTGTTCAAATTGAACCAAACTTGGTGTGGAGTATACCATGTGTACCTAGAGCCTAAAATAAAAAGATTTTGTGCTATAGCTTGTCTAGGAAAAAAGTTAGTATTTCATACGGAAATTTGCTATCTTTTCGAATAAATTTGCGATTATAATTTTAAAAATAGGTCTATTTCGTCGGGTCGAGGAGTTTTTCAAATCAACCAATCTCGGCATGGAGTATTCCATGTGTACCTAGAGCCTAAAACAAGAATTTTTGCTTTTGCTTGTCTAGTAAAAAGTTAGTATTTCATAGTGAAATTAGCTATTATTTCGAATAATATAATTTTGAAATATAATATTTTAAATATAGTTATCTTTGATTGGGTCATGAAGTTGTTAAAATCGAACCAAACCCGGTATGGAGTATCCCATGTGTACCTGGACCGTAAACAGAAAAAAATTCTGGTATAGCTTGCCTAGGAAAAAAGGTAATATTTCATACGGAAATTTCCTATTATTTCCGAATAATTTTGAATAAGTACATTTAAAAATTGGTCTATTTCGTCGGCTCAAGGAGCTGTTCAAATTGAACCAAACTCGGTATGGAGTATCCCCTGTGTACATAGAGTCTAAAACAAAAAGAATGTTTGCTATAGCTATTCTAGGAAATTTTTGATTGGGTCAAGGAGTTGTTCAAATTGAACCAAGTTTGGTATGGAGTATCCTCTGTGTAGGTATATTGTAGTGGAAAAGAGTTTTTGCTATATCTTGTCCAGGAGAAAAGTTAGTTTTTTATACGGAAATTTGATTTTTTTTCGATTAAATATGCGAAAAGAATTTTAAATATAGGTCTATTTCGTCGGGTTGTTCAACTCTAACCAAACTCGGTGTGGAGTATCCACTTTATATATAGAGTCTAAAACAAAAAGAATTTTTGCTATATCTTGACTAGGAGAAAAGTTAGTTTTTCATACGGAAATTTGCGATGAATTCGAATAATTATTTTTGAAATATAATTTTTTTGATCGGGTCAAGGAGTTGTCCAAATTAAACCAAACTTGGTATGATGTATCACCTGTGTATGTAGAGTCTAGAACAGAAGGATTTTTGCTATACTTTGCCTCTGGAAAAAGTTAGGTGTTCATACGAAAATTCCGATTATTTTGAATGAATAATTTCGAAATTTGATTATATATTTTTTTTCGAATTGGTCATAGAGTTGTTGAAATCAAACCAAACTTGACATAGGAGTTTCCCAGTGCATTTTAATCCTAAGGTTTTTTTCTGTAATAATTATTGTTATTACTATTATATACTATTATTTTAAGATGAGGACTTCTAGCCCCATGAGGTGCACACACCCTCTCTGCCCCGCTGAGACGCCCGTCAGTCGGTTTCCATCCCGCTTGGCTTTTGTGCACCTCATGTTGGGGACGTACTTTATGTGAGGAAGAGTTTTACAGGCATTTGTTTGCTCTGGCCCATTCAGGTCTTTGGTCTGGCGCATACCCATAACATTTAAAGTCTCACTGATTTCGTAAAAGATTGTGTTTTTGTCGCTTTTTGGTGCAAAACACAAATGCACCGATCCTTTCAATAGTGTATCTGTAAATGAGTTGGTCAGAATATGCGTTTATGTTTAAGAGAAAGACTTCTGAAGAATTCCGAGAGAAGACTTTTTCAGGTGTAATCGCAATCTTTCTTCTAAATCTCATATTCTGACCAATTCCTCTGCATATTCGCTATTGGTTGGCTGGTGTATTTGCGTTTTACACAAAAAAGCGACAAAAATGCAATCTTAACCACATACTAGCATCTCAACTTTCGCAATTATTTCGAATAATTTGAAAATAGGTCTTGTTCAAATAGTCAAAAAATGGTCCGAATCGAACCAAACTTGGAATGCAGTATCCCCTGTGTACGTAGAGTCTAGAAAAAAAGATTGCCTAGGAGAGAAAATAGTTTTTCATACGGAATTTTGCGATTAATTCAGACAATTAATTTTGAAATATAGTATTATTGATCGGGTCAAGGAGTTGTTCAATTCGACCCAAACTCGTTATGGAGTATCCCATGTGTACCCAGAGTCTAAAACAAAAAGAGTTTTTGCTATAGCTTGCCTAGGAAAAAAATTAGTATTGCATACGGAAAATTCCTCTTATTTCCGAATAATTTTGAATAAGTATTTTTAAAAATAGGTCTTTTTCGTCGGGTCGAGGAGTTGTTCAAACCGGACCAAACCCGGTGTGGAGTATCCCATGTGTACTCATAGTGTAAAATAAAAAAAAATTGCTATAGCTTGCCTGGGAAAAAAGTTAGTATTTCATACGTAAATTTCCTATTATTTCCGAATAAATTTGAAGTGTATTTAAAAATAGGTCTTTTTCGTCGGGTCGAGGAGTTGTTCAAACCAAACCAAACCCAGTATGGAGTATCCCATGTGTACCCAGAGTGTAAAACAGAAAGAACTCTTAGTATAGCTTGTGTACGAAAAAAGTTAGTATTTCATACGGAAATTTGCCATTAATTCAAATAATTAATTTTGAAATATAGTATTTTTGATCGGGTCAAGGAGTTGTTCAAATCAACCCAAACTTGGTATGGACTATCCCCTGTGTATATAGAGTCTAAAACAAAAAGAAGATTTGCTATAGTTTGCCTAGGAAAAAAGTTAGTTTTTCATGCGTAAAATTGCTATTAATTCGAACAACTAATTTCGAATTTACGAAAAATGTATTTCCGATTTGGTCATAGAGTTGTCCAAATCGAACCAAAGTGGTTTGTAGTATCCCATTTGTATCATTTTTATGTAGAGTGTAGGAGAGAAAAAAATTTTTGCTTTAGCTTGTCTCTGTAAAAGTTGTATTTTCATACGATTTTTCCAATTAATTCTAATTAAAAAATAATTTCAAACTTATTTTACAGCTTCATTGTTTGCAAAAGTAAACTGCTTTTAGATTATAATGAAATCCCCATTTGCTTCCATTTTTCAAGTTTCCTCAAATATCACTATCCCAAAAAAACTCCTATTCAAGTCAACGATCAGGTTCGTAATATTTTTTTTAAAGTTTCTTTATTTGATGATTTGTAAATTTGTACTTTTTATTCCTCTGCAATGCTAAGAGTAAAAAGCGCAGGGGAAACCCTAGATTTCCTTGCTGGCACTGTGGATTTATCAATTCTTCCTCTTTGGTATAGCTTGTGTCTGGAAAGATTTATATTTTCGTACGTAAGTTAGCGATTAATTCGAATAATTAATTTTGAAATATAGTGTTTTTTGATCGGGTCAAGGAGTTGTCCAAATCTAACCAAACTCGTTTTGGAGAATCTCCTGTTTATATAGAGTCTAAAACAAAAAGAATTTTTGCTATAGCTCGACTAGGAGAAAAGTTAGTTTGTTATAAGGAAATTTGCGATTAGTTCAAATAATTAAATTTGAAATATAGTATTTTTTATTGGGTCAAGAAAATATTCAAATAGACCCAAACTCGGTATGGAGTATCCCATGCGTAGCTAGAGTGTGAAACAAAAAAAAATGGTATTGCTTGCCTAGGAAAAAAGTTAGTATTTCATACGGAAATTTTGTTTCGTTTCCAAAGGTTTTTGCGATTATAATTTTAAAAATAGGTCTAATTCGTCGGGTCTAGAAGTTGTTCAAATCTAACCAAACTCGGCATGGAGTATCTCATGGGGGTACTTAGACTGTAAAACGAAAAGAATTTTTGCTTTTGCTTCCCTAGGAAAAAAGTTCGTTTTTCATGGGGAAATTTGCGATTATTTCGAATGTTTAATTTTTAATTATAGTATTTTTCATTGGGTCAAGAAGTTATTCAAATAGAACCAAACTCGACATGGAGTATCCCATGAGTACTTAGACTGTAAAACAAAAAGAATTTTTGATATGGCTTGTCTAGGAAAAAAGTTAGTATTTCATACGGAATTTTGCTATCATTTCGAGTAAATTTGCGATTATAGTTTTAAAAATAGGTCTATTTCGTCGGGTCGAGGAGTTGATCAAATCTAACTAAACTCGGCATGGAATATCCCATGGAGTATCAAAAAAAAATTTTTGATATAGCTTGTTAGAAAAAAAGTTAGTTTTTCATACGGAAATTTGCTATTATTTCGAATAACGAGTTTTAAATATAGTTATTTTTGATTGGGTCAAGAAGTTGTTCAAATTAAACCAAACTTGGTAAGAAGTATCGCCTGTATATATAGAGTGTAAGACAGAAAGATTTTTTGCTATAGCTTGTCTGGGAAATAAAATAGTATTTCATACAAAAATTTGCTATTATATCGAATAAATTTGCGATTATAACTTCAAAAATAGGTCTATTTCGTCGGGTCGAGGAGTTTTTCATATCTAACCAAACTCCGCATGGAGTATCCCATGCATACCTAGAGCTTAAAAAAGAATTTTTCCTATAGCTTGTCTAGGAAGAAAAATAGTATTTCATACGGCAGTTTGCTAATATTTCGAAGAAATTTGCGATTATAATTTTGAAAATAGGTCTATTTCGTCGGGTCGAGGAGTTTTCAAATCTAACCGAACTCGGCATGGAGTATCCCATGCGTACATAGAGCCTAAACAAAATTTTTGCTATAGCTTGTCTAGGAAAAAAATTAGTATTTCATACGGAATTTTGCTATTATTTCGAATAGTGAATTTTAAATATAGTTATTTTTGATTGGGTCAAGAAGTTGTTCAAATTGAATCAAACTTGGTATGGAGTATCCCCTGTTTTTGCTATAGGTTGTCTAGGAAAAAAGTTAGTTTTTGCATACGGAAATTTGCTATTTTTCGAATAATTTTGCGATTATAATTTTAAAAATAGGTCTATTTCGTCGGGTCGAGGAGTTTTTCAAATCTAACCAAACTCGACATAGAGTATCCCATGCGCACATAGAGCCTAAAAAAATTCTTGCTATAGCTTGTCTAGGAAAAAAAGTTAGTATTTCATACGGAAATTTGCTATTATTTCGAATAAATTTGCGATTGTAATTTTAGAAATAGATCTAATTCGTCGGGTCGAGAAGTTTTTCATATCTAACCAAACTCCGCATGGAGTATCCCATGCATACCTAGAGCTTAAAAAAGAATTTTTCCTATAGCTTGTCTAGGAAGAAAGTTAGTATTTCATACGGCAGTTTGCTAATATTTCGAAGAAATTTGCTATTATAATTTTGAAAATAGGTCTATTTCGTCGGGACGAGGAGTTTTTCAAATCTAACCAAACTCGGCATGGAGTATCCCATGCGTACATAGAGCCTAAACAAAATTTTTGCTATAGCTTGTCTAGGAAAAAAAATTAGTATTTCAAACGGAATTTTGCTATTATTTCGAATAGTGAATTTTAAATATAGTTATTTTTGATTGGGTCAAGAAGTTGTTCAAATTGAATCAAACTTGGTATGGAGTATCCCCTGTTTTTGCTATAGGTTGTCTAGGAAAAAAGTTAGTTTTTGCATACGGAAATTTGCTATTTTTCGAATAATTTTGCGATTATAATTTTAAAAATAGGTTTATTTCTTCGGGTCGAGGAGTTTTTCAAATCTAACCAAACCAGACATGGAATATCCCATGCGCACATAGAGCCTAAAAAAATTCTTGCTATAGCTTGTCTAGGAAAAAAAGTTAGTATTTCATACGGAAATTTGCTATTATTTCGAATAAATTTGCGATTGTAATTTTAAAAATAGATCTAATTCGTCGGGTCGAGAAGTTTTTAATATCAAACCAAACTCCGAATGGAGTATCCCATGCATACCTAGAGCCCAAAAAAGAACTTTTGCTATAGCTTGTCTAGGAAAAAAGTTAGTATTTCATACGGCTGTTTGCTAATATTTCGAAGAAATTTGCGATTATAATTATGAAAATAGGTCTATTTTGTCT
The DNA here is from genome assembly GCF_964194025.1 of Convolutriloba macropyga. NCBI lineage: Eukaryota > Metazoa > Xenacoelomorpha > Acoela > Convolutidae > Convolutriloba > Convolutriloba macropyga. Next base: position 11,240 of record NW_027449968.1, read on the forward strand.
GGACGAGGAGTTTTTCAAATCTAGCCAAACTCGGCATGGAGTATCCCATACGTACATAGAGCCTAAAAAAATTCTTGCTATAGCTTGTCTAGGAAAAAAAGTTAGTATTTCATACGGAAAACTGCTTTTATTTCGAATAACGAGTTTTAAATATAGTTATTTTTGATTGGGTCAAGAAGTTGTTCAAATTAAACCAAACTTGGTAAGAAGTATCCCCTGTATATATAGAGTGTAAGACAGAAAGATTTTTTGCTATAGCTTGTCTGGGAAATAAAATAGTATTTCATACGAAAATTTGCTATTATTTCGAATAAATTTGCGATTATAACTTTAAAAATAGGTCTATTTCGTCGGGTCGAGGAGTTTTTCATATCTAACCAAACTCCGCATGGAGTATCCCATGCATACCTAGAGCTTAAAAAAGAATTTTTGCTATAGCTTGTCTAGGAAGAAAGTTAGTATTTCATACGGCAGTTTGCTAAAATTTCGAAGAAATTTGAGATTATAATTTTGAAAATAGGTCTATTTCGTCGGGTCGAGGAGTTTTTCAAATCTAACCAAACTCGGCATGGAGTATCCCATGCGTACATAGAGCCTAAACAAAATTTTTGCTATAGCTTGTCTAGGAAAAAAATTAGTATTTCATACGGAATTTTGCTATTATTTCGAATAGCGAATTTTAAATATAGTTATTTTTGATTGGGTCAAGAAGTTCTTCAAATTGAATCAAACTTGGTATGGAGTATCCCCTGTTTTTGCTATAGGTTGTCTAGGAAAAAAGTTAGTTTTTGCATACGGAAATTTGCTATTTTTCGAATAATTTTGCAATTATAATTTTAAAAATAGGTCTATTTCGTCGGGTCGAGGAGTTTTTCAAATCTAACCAAACTCGAAATGGAGTATCCCATGCGCACATAGAGCCTACAAAAATTCTTGCAATAGCTTGTCTAGGAAAAAAAGTTAGTATTTCATACGGAAATTTGCTATTATTTCGAATAAATTTGCGATTGTAATTTTAAAAATAGATCTAATTCGTCGGGTCGAGAAGTTTTTCATATCTAACCAAACTCCGAATGGAGTATCCCATGCATACCTAGAGCCCAAAAAAGAATTTTTGCTATAGCTTGTCTAGGAAAAAAGTTAGTTTTTCATACGACTGTTTGCTAATATTTCGAAGAAATTTTCGATTATAATTATGAAAATAGGTCTATTTCGTCGGGACGAGGAGTTTTTCAAATCTAGCCAAACTCGGCATGGATTATCCCATACGTACATAGAGCCTAAAAAAAATTCTTGCTACAGCTTGTCTAGGAAAAAAAAGTTAGTATTTCATCCGGAAAATTGCTTTTATTTCGAATAAATTTGCGATTATAATTTTAAAAATAGGTCTACTTCGTCGAGTCGAGGTGTTTTTCATATCTAAAAAACTCGGCATGGAGTATCCCATGCGCACATAGAGCCTAAAAAAAGAATTTTTGCTATAGCTTGTCTAGGAGAAAATTTAGTATTTCATACGAAATTTTGCTATTATTTCGAATAGTGAATTTTAAATATAGTTATTTTTGATTGGGTCAAGTTGTTGTTCAAATTGAATCAAACTTGGTATGGAGTATCCCCTGTGTATATGAAGTCTAAAACAAAAAGAATTTTTGGTATAGTTTGTCTAGGAAAAAAAGTTAGTATTTCATACGGAAATTTGCTATTTTTCGAATAATTTTGCGATAATAATTTTAAAAATAGGTCTATTTCGTCGGGTCGAGGAGTTTTTCAAATCTAACCAAACTCGGCATGGAGTATCCCATGCGCAAATAGAGCCTAAAAAATTCTTGTTAGAGCTTGTCTAGGAAAAAAGTTAGTATTTCATACGGAAATTTGCTATTATTTCGAATAAATTTGCGATTGTAATTTTAAAAATAGATCTAATTCGTCGGGTCGAGAAGTTTTTCATATCTTAGCAAACTCCGACTGGAGTATCCCATGCATACCTAGAGCCTAAGAAAGAATTTTTGCTATAGCTTGTCTAGGAGAAAATTTAGTATTTCATACGAAATTTTGCTATTATTTCGAATAGTGAATTTTAAATATAGTTATTTTTGATTGGGTCAAGAAGTTGTTCAAATTGAATCAAACTTGGTATGGAGTATCCCCTGTGTAGGTATATTGTAGTGCAAAAGAGTTTTTGCTATATCTTGTCCAGGAGAAAAGTTAGTATTTCATACGGAAATTTGCTATTTTTCGAATAATTTTGCGATAATAATTTTAAAAATAGGTCTATTTCGTCGGGTCGAGGAGTTTTTCAAATCTAACCAAACTCGGCATGGAGTATCCCATGCGCAAATAGAGCCTAAAAAATTCGTGTTAGAACTTGTCTAGGAAAAAAGTTAGTATTTCATACGGAAATTTGCTATTATTTCGAATAAATTTGCGATTGTAATTTTAAAAATAGATCTAATTCGTCGGGTCGAGAAGTTTTTCAAATCTAACCAAACTCGGCATGGAGTATCCCATGCTTATCTAGAGCTTAAAAAATAATTTTTCCTATAGCTTGTCTAGGAAGTAAGTTAGTATTTCATACGGCAGTTTGCTAATATTTCGAAGAAATTTGCGATTATAATTATGAAAATAGGTCTATTTCGTCGGGACGAGGAGTTTTTCAAATCTAGCCAAACTCGGCATGGAGCATCCCATACGTACATAGAGCCTAAAAAAAATTCTTGCTATAGCTTGTCTAGGAAAAAAGTTAGTATTTCATACGGCAGTTTGCTAATATTTCGAAGAAATTTGCGATTATTATTATGAAAATAGGTCTATTTCGTCGGGTCGAGGAGTTTTTCAAATCTAACCAAACTCGGCATGGAGTATCCCATGCGCAAATAGAGCCTAAAAAATTCTTGTTAGAGCTTGTCTAGGAAAAAAGTTAGTATTTCATACGGAAATTTGCTATTATTTCGAATAAATTTGCGATTGTAATTTTAAAAATAGATCTAATTCGTCGGGTCGAGAAGTTTTTCATATCTTAGCAAACTCCGACTGGAGTATCCCATGCATACCTAGAGCCTAAAAAAGAATTTTTGCTATAGCTTGTCTAGGAGAAAATTTAGTATTTCATACGAAATTTTGCTATTATTTCGAATAGTGAATTTTAAATATAGTTATTTTTGATTGGGTCAAGAAGTTGTTCAAATTGAATCAAACTTGGTATGGAGTATCCCCTGTGTAGGTATATTGTAGTGCAAAAGAGTTTTTGCTATATCTTGTCCAGGAGAAAAAGTTAGTATTTCATACGGAAATTTGCTATTTTTCGAATAATTTTGCGATAATAATTTTAAAAATAGGTCTATTTCGTCGGGTCGAGGAGTTTTTCAAATCTAACCAAACTCGGCATGGAGTATCCCATGCGCAAATAGAGCCTAAAAAATTCGTGTTAGAGCTTGTCTAGGAAAAAAGTTAGTATTTCATACGGAAGTTTGCTATTATTTCGAATAAATTTGCGATTGTAATTTTAAAAATAGATCTAATTCGTCGGGTCGAGAAGTTTTTCAAAAATAACCAAACTCGGCATGGAGTATCCCATGCTTATCTAGAGCTTAAAAAAGAATTTTTCCTATAGCTTGTCTAGGAAGAAAGTTAGTATTTCATACGGCAGTTTGCTAATATTTCGAAGAAATTTGCGATTATAATTATGAAAATAGGTCTATTTCGTCGGGACGAGGAGTTTTTCAAATCTAGCCAAACTCGGCATGGAGCATCCCATACGTACATAGAGCCTAAAAAAAATTCTTGCTATAGCTTGTCTAGGAAAAAAGTTAGTATTTCATACGGCAGTTTGCTAATATTTCGAAGAAATTTGCGATTATTATTATGAAAATAGGTCTATTTCGTCGGGTCGAGGAGTTTTTCAAATCTAACCAAACTCGGCATGGAGTATCCCATGCGCAAATAGAGCCTAAAAAATTCTTGTTAGAGCTTGTCTAGGAAAAAAGTTATTATTTCATACGGAAATTTGCTATTATTTCGAATAAATTTGCGATTGTAATTTTAAAAATAGATCTAATTCGTCGGGTCGAGAAGTTTTTCATATCTAACCAAACTCCGACTGGAGTATCCCATGCATACCTAGAGCCTAAAAAAGAATTTTTTCTATAGCTTGTCTTGGAAAAAAGTTAGTATTTCATACGGCAGTTTGCTAATATTTCGAAGAAATTTGCGATTATTATTATGAAAATAGGTCTATTTCGTCGGGACGAGGAGTTTTTCAAATCTAACCAAACTCGGCATGGAGTATCCCATGCGTACATAGAGCCTAAAAAAAGAATTTTTGCGATAGCTTGTCTAGGAGAAAATTTAGTATTTCATACGAAATTTTGCTATTATTTCGAATAGTGAATTTTAAATATAGTTATTTTTGATTGGGTCAAGAAGTTGTTCAAATTGAATCAAACTTGGTATGGAGTATCCCCTGTGTATATGAAGTCTAAAACAAAAAGAATTTTTGGTATAGCTTGTCTAGGAAAAAAGTTAGTATTTCATACGGAAATTTGCTATTTTTCGAATAATTTTGCGATAATAATTTTAAAAATAGGTCTATTTCGTCGGGTCGAGGAGTTTTTCAAATCTAACCAAACTCGGCATGGAGTATCCCATGCGCAAATGGAGCCTAAAAAATTCTTGTTAGAGCTTGTCTAGGAAAAAAGTTAGTATTTCATACGGAAATCTGCTATTATTTCGAATAAATTTGCGATTGTAATTTTAAAAATAGATCTATTTCTTCGGGTCGAGAAGTTTTTCATATCTAACCAAACTCCGACTGGAGTATCCCATGCATACCTAGAGCCTAAAAAAGAATTTTTGCTATAGCTTGTCTAGGAAAAAAGTTAGTATTTCATACGGCAGTTTGCTAATATTTCGAAGAAATTTGCGATTATTATTATGAAAAAAGGTCTATTTCGTCGGGACGAGGAGTTTTTCAAATCTAACCAAACTCGGCATGGAGTATCCCATGCGTACCTAGAACTTAAAAAAGAAATTTTCCTATAGCTTGTCTAGGAAGAAAGTTAGTATTTCATGCGGCAGTTTGCTAATATTTCGAAGAAATTTGCGATTATTATTATGAAAATAGGTCTATTTCGTCGGGTCGAGGAGTTTTTCAAATCTAACCAAACTCGGCATGGAGTATCCCATGCGCAAATAGAGCCTAAAAAATTCTTGTTAGAGCTTGTCTAGGAAAAAAGTTAGTATTTCATACGGAAATTTGCTATTATTTCGAATAAATTTGCGATTGTAATTTTAAAAATAGATCTAATTCGTCTGGTCGAGAAGTTTTTCATATCTAACCAAACTCCGACTGGAGTATCCCATGCATACCTAGAGCCTAAAAAAGAATTTTTTCTATAGCTTGTCTTGGAAAAAAGTTAGTATTTCATACGGCAGTTTGCTAATATTTCGAAGAAATTTGCGATTATTATTATGAAAATAGGTCTATTTCGTCGGGACGAGGAGTTTTTCAAATCTAACCAAACTCGGCATGGAGTATCCCATGCGTACATAGAGCCTAAAAAAAGAATTTTTGCGATAGCTTGTCTAGGAGAAAATTTAGTATTTCATACGAAATTTTGCTATTATTTCGAATAGTGAATTTTAAATATAGTTATTTTTGATTGGGTCAAGAAGTTGTTCAAATTGAATCAAACTTGGTATGGAGTATCCCCTGTGTATATGAAGTCTAAAACAAAAAGAATTTTTGGTATAGCTTGTCTAGGAAAAAAGTTAGTATTTCATACGGAAATTTGCTATTTTTCGAATAATTTTGCGATAATAATTTTAAAAATAGGTCTATTTCGTCGGGTCGAGGAGTTTTTCAAATCTAACCAAACTCGGCATGGAGTATCCCATGCGCAAATAGAGCCTAAAAAATTCTTGTTAGAGCTTGTCTAGGAAAAAAGTTAGTATTTCATACGGAAATCTGCTATTATTTCGAATAAATTTGCGATTGTAATTTTAAAAATAGATCTATTTCTTCGGGTCGAGAAGTTTTTCATATCTAACCAAACTCCGACTGGAGTATCCCATGCATACCTAGAGCCTAAAAAAGAATTTTTGCTATAGCTTGTCTAGGAAAAAAGTTAGTATTTCATACGGCAGTTTGCTAATATTTCGAAGAAATTTGCGATTATTATTATGAAAAAAGGTCTATTTCGTCGGGACGAGGAGTTTTTCAAATCTAAACAAACTCGGCATGGAGTATCCCATGCGTACCTAGAACTTAAAAAAGAAATTTTCCTATAGCTTGTCTAGGAAGAAAGTTAGTATTTCATGCGGCAGTTTGCTAACATTTCGAAGAAATTTGCGATTATTATTATGAAAATAGGTCTATTTCGTCGGGTCGAGGAGTTTTTCAAATCTAACCAAAATCGGCATGGAGTATCCCATGCGCAAATAGAGCCTAAAAAATTCTTGTTAGAGCTTGTCTAGGAAAAAAGTTAGTATTTCATACGGAAATTTGCGCTTATTTCGAATAAATTTCCGATTGTAATTTTAAAAATAGATCTAATTCGTCGGGTCGAGAAGTTTTTCATATCTAACGAAACTCCGATTGGAGTATCCCATGCATACTTAGAGCCTAAAAAAGAATTTTTGCTATAGCTTGTCTAGGAAAAAAATTAGTATTTCATACGGAAATTTGCTATTATTTCGAATAAATTTGCGATTGTAATTTTAAAAATAGATCTAATTCGTCGGGTCGAGAAGTTTTTCATATCTAACCAAACTCCGACTGGAGTATCCCATGCATACTTAGAGCCTAAAAAAGAATTTTTGGTATAGCTTGTCTAGGAAAAAAGTTAGTATTTCACACGGAAATTTGCTATTTTTCGAACAATTTTGAGATAATAATTTTAAAAATAGGTCTATTTCGTCGGGTCGAGGAGTTTTTCAAATCCAACCAAACTCGGCATGGAGTATCCCATGCGCAAATAGAGCCTAAAAAATTCTTGTTAGAGCTTGTCTAGGAAAAAGTTAGTATTTCATACGGAAATCTGCTATTATTTCGAATAAATTTGCGATTGTAATTTTAAAAACAGATCTAATTCTTCGGGTCGAGAAGTTTTTCATATCTAACCAAACTCCGACTGAAGTATCCCATGCATACCTAGAGCCTAAAAAAGAATTTTGCTATAGCTTGTCTAGGAAAAAAGTTAGTTTTTCATACGGCAGTTTGCTAATATTTCGAAGAAATTTGCGATTATTATTATGAAAAAAGGTCTATTTCGTCGGGACGAGGAGTTTTTCAAATCTAACCAAACTCGGCATGGAGTATCCCATGCGTACCTAGAGCTTAAAAAAGAAATTTTCCTATAGCTTGTCTAGGAAGAAAGTTAGTATTTCATGCGGCAGTTTGCTAATATTTCGAAGAAATTTGCGATTATTATTATGAAAATAGGTCTATTTCGTCGGGTCGAGGAGTTTTTCAAATCTAACCAAACTCGGCATGGAGTATCCCATGCGCAAATAGAGCCTAAAAAATTCTTGTTAGAGCTTGTCTAGGAAAAAAGTTAGTATTTCATACGGAAATTTGCTATTATTTCGAATAAATTTGCGATCGTAATTTTAAAAATAGATCTAATTCGTCGGGTCGAGAAGTTTTTCATATCTAACCAAACTCCGACTGGAGTATCCCATGCATACTTAGAGCCTAAAAAAGAATTTTTGCTATAGCTTGTCTAGGAAAAAAGCTAGTATTTCATACGGCAGTTTGCTAATATTTCGAAGAAATTTGCGATTATTATTATGAAAATAGGTCTATTTCGTCGGGACGAGGAGTTTTTCAAATCTAACCAAACTCAGCATGGAGTATCCCATGCGTACATAAAGCCTAAAAAAAGAATTTTTGCTATAGCTTGTCTAGGAGAAAGTTTAGTATTTCATACGAAAATTTGCTATTATTTCGAATAGTGAATTTTAAATATAGTTATTTTTGATTGGGTCAAGAAGTTGTTCAAATTGAATCAAACTTGGAATAGAGTATCCCCTGTGTATATGAAGTCTTAAACAAAAAGAATTTTTGGTATAACTTGTCTAGGAAAAAAATTAGTATTTCATACGGAAATTTGCTATTTTTCGAATAATTTTGCGATTATAATTTCAAAAATAGGTCTATTTCGTCGGGTCGAGGAGTTTTTTCAAATCTAACCAAACTCGGCTTGGAGTATTCCATGTGTACCTAGAGCCTAAAACAAGAACTTTTGCTTTTGCTTGTTTAGTAAAAGTTAGTATTTCATACTGAAATTAGCTATTATTTCGAATAATATAATTTTGAAATATAGTATTTCTGATCGGGTTAAGGAGTTGTTCAAAGCTAACCAAACTTGACATGGAGTTTCCTAGTGTATCTAGATTCTAAAATAAAAACATTTCTTGCTATACTTTGTCTAGGAAAAAAAATGTTAATATTTCATACGGAAATTTGCTATTGTTTCGAATATATTTGCGATTATAATTTTAAAAATAGGTCTATTTCGTCGGGTCGAGGAGTTGTTCAAAGCTAACCAAACTCAGCATGGAGTATCCCATGCGCAAATAGAGCCTAAAAAAATTCTTGTTAGAGCTTGTCTAGGAAAAAAGTTAGTATTTCATACGGAAATTTGCTATTATTTCGAATAAATTTGCGAATTGTAATTTGCGATCTAATTTTAAAAATAGATCTAATTCGTCGGGTCGAGAAGTTTTTCATATCTAACCAAACTCCAACTGGAGTATCCCATGCATACTTAGAGCCTAAAAAAGAATTTTTGGTATAGCTTGTCTAGGAAAAAAGTTAGTATTTCATACGGAAATTTGCTATTTTTCGAATAATTTTGCGATAAAAATTTTAAAAATAGGTCTATTTCGTCGGGTCGAGGAGTTTTTCAAATCTAACCAAACTCGGCATGGAGTATCCCATGCGCAAATAGAGCCTAAAAAATTCTTGTTAGAGCTTGTCTAGGAAAAAAGTTAGTTTTTCATACGGAAATCTGCTATTATTTCGAATAAATTTGCGATTGTAATTTTAAAAACAGATCTAATTCTTCGGGTCGAGAAGTTTTTCATATCTAACCAAACTCCGACTGGAGTATCCCATGCATACCTAGAGCCTAAAAAAGAATTTTTGCTATAGCTTGTCTAGGAAAAAAGTTAGTATTTCATACGGCAGTTTGCTAATATTTCGAAGAAATTTGCGATTATTATTATGAAAAAAGGTCTATTTCGTCGGGACGAGGAGTTTTTCAAATCTAACCAAACTCGGCATGGAGTATCCCATGCGTACCTAGAGCTTAAAAAGGAAATTTTCCTATAGCTTGTCGAGGAAGAAAATTAGTATTTCATGCGGCAGTTTGCTAATATTTCGAAGAAATTTGCGATTATTATTATGAAAATAGGTCTATTTCGTCGGGTCGAGGAGTTTTTCAAATCTAACCAAACTCGGCATGGAGTATCCCATGCGCAAATAGAACCTAAAAAATTCTTTTTAGAGCTTGTCTAGGAAAAAAGTTAGTATTTCATACGGAAATTTGCTATTATTTCGAATAAATTTGCGATTGTAATTTTAAAATTAGATCTAATTCGTCGGGTCGAGAAGTTTTTCATATCTAACCAAACTCCGACTGGAGTATCCCATGCATACTTAGAGCCTAAAAAAGAATTTTTGCTATAGCTTGTCTAGGAAAAAAGTTAGTATTTCATACGGCAGTTTGCTAATATTTCGAAGAAATTTGCGATTATTATTATGAAAAAAGGTCTATTTCGTCGGGACGAGGAGTTTTTCAAATCTAACCAAACTCGGCATGGAGTATCCCATGCGTACCTAGAGCTTAAAAAAGAAATTTTCCTATAGCTTGTCGAGGAAGAAAATTAGTATTTCATGCGGCAGTTTGCTAATATTTCGAAGAAATTTGCGATTATTATTATGAAAATAGGTCTATTTCGTCGGGTCGAGGAGTTTTTCAAATCTAACCAAACTCGGCATGGAGTATCCCATGCGCAAATAGAACCTAAAAAATTCTTGTTAGAGCTTGTCTAGGAAAAAAGTTAGTATTTCATACGGAAATTTGCTATTATTTCGAATAAATTTGCGATTGTAATTTTAAAAATAGATCTAATTCGTCGGGTCGAGAAGTTTTTCATATCTAACCAAACTCCGACTGGAGTATCCCATGCATACTTAGAGCCTAAAAAAGAATTTTTGCTATAGCTTGTCTAGGAAAAAAGTTAGTATTTCATACGGCAGTTTGCTAATATTTCGAAGAAATTTGCGATTATTATTATGAAAATAGGTCTATTTCGTCGGGACGAGGAGTTTTTCAAATCTAAACAAACTCGGCACGGAGTATCCCATGCGTACATAGAGCCTAAAAAAAGAATTTTTGCTATAGCTTGTCTAGGAGAAAATTTAGTATTTCATACGAAATTTTGCTATTATTTCGAATAGTGAATTTTAAATATAGTTATTTTTGATTGGGTCAAGAAGTTGTTCAAATTGAATCGAACTTGGTATAGAGTATCCCCTGTGTATATGAAGTCTTCAACAAAAAGAATTTTTGGTATAGCTTGTCTAGGAAAAAAGTTAGTATTTCATACGGAAATTTGCTATTTTTCGAATAATTTTGCGATTATAATTTCAAAAATAGGTCTATTTCGTCGGGTCGAGGAGTTTTTTCAAATCTAACCAAACTCGGCTTGGAGTATTCCATGTGTACCTAGAGCCTAAAACAAGAATTTTTGCTTTTGCTTGTTTAGTAAAAGTTAGTATTTCATACTGAAATTAGCTATTATTTCGAATAATATAATTTTGAAATATAGTATTTCTGATCGGGTTAAGGAGTTGTTCAAAGCTAACCAAACTTGACATGGAGTTTCCTAGTGTATCTAGAGCCTAAAATAAAAACATTTCTTGCTATACTTTGTCTAGGAAAAAAAATGTTAATATTTCATACGGAAATTTGCTATTGTTTCGAATATATTTGCGATTATAATTTTAAAAATAGGTCTAATTCGTCGGGTCGAGGAGTTGTTCAAAGCTAACCAAACTCGGCATGGAGTATCCCATGCGCAAATAGAGCCTAAAAAATTTTTGTTAGAGCTTGTCTAGGAAAAAAGTTAGTATTTCATACGGAAATTTGCTATTATTTCGAATAAATTTGCGATTGTAATTTTAAAAATAGATCTAATTCGTCGGGTCGAGAAGTTTTTCATACCTAACCAAACTCCGACTGGAGTATCCCATGCATACCTAGAGCCTAAAAAAGAATTTTTGCTATAGCTTGTCTAGGAAAAAAGTTAGTATTTCATACGGCAGTTTGCTAATATTTCGAAGAAATTTGCGATTATTATTATGAAAATAGGTCTATTTCGTCGGGACGAGGAGTTTTTCAAATCTAACCAAACTCGGCATGGAGTATCCCATGCGTACCTAGAGCTTAAAAAAGAATTTTTCCTATAGCTTGTCTAGGAGAAAATTTAGTATTTCATACGAAATTTTGCTATCATTTCGAATAGTGAATTTTAAATATAGTTATTTTTGATTGGGTCAAGAAGTTGTTCAAATTGAATCAAACTTGGTATAGAGTATCCCCTGTGTATATGAAGTCTTAAAAAAAAGAATTTTTGGTATAGCTTGTCTAGGAAAAAAGTTAGTATTTCATACGGAAATTTGCTATTTTTCGAATAATTTTGCGATTATAATTTTAAAAATAGGTCTATTTCGTCGGGTCGAGGAGTTTTTTCAAATCTAACCAAACTCGGCTTGGAGTATTCCATGTGTACCTAGAGCCTAAAACAAGAATTTTTGCTTTTGCTTTTTTAGTAAAAGTTAGTATTTCATACTGAAATTAGCTATTATTTCGAATAATATAATTTTGAAATATAGTATTTCTGATCGGGTTAAGGAGTTGTTCAAAGCTAACCAAACTTGACATTGAGTTTCCTAGTGTATCTAGAGCCTTAAATAAAAACCTTTCTTGCTATACTTTGTCTAGGAAAAAAATGTTAATATTTCATACGGAAATTTGCTATTGTTTCGAATATATTTGCGATTATAATTTTAAAAATAGGTCTATTTCGTCGGGTCGAGGAGTTGTTCAAAGCTAACCAAACTCGGTATGGAGTATCCCATGTGTATCTGGAGCCTAAAAAAAATTCTTGCTATAGCTTGTCTCGGAAAAAAGTTAGTATTTCATACGGAAATTTGCTATTATTTCGAAAAAAAATTGCAATTATAATTTTAAAAATAGGTCTATTTCGTCGGGTCGAGTTCTTCAAATCTAACCCAACTCGGCATGGAGTATCCCATGCTTACCTAGAGCCTAAAAAAAGAATTTTTGCTATAGCTTGTCAAGGAAAAAAGTAGTATTGCATACGGAAATTTGCTATTATTTCGAATAATTTTGCGATTATAATTTTAAAAATAGGTCTATTTCGTCGGTTCGAGGAGTTTTTTCAAATCTAACCAAACTCGGCATGGAGTACGCCATGTGTACCTAGAGCCTAAAACAAGAATTTCTGCTTTTGATTGTTTGGTAAAAAGTTAGTATTTCATACTGAAATTAGCTATTATTTCGAATAATATAATTTTGAAATATAGTATTTCTGATCGGGTTAAGGGGTTGTTCAAAGCTAACCAAACTTGACATGGAGTTTCCTAGTGTATCTAGAGCCTAAAATAAAAATATTTCTTGCTATGCTTTGTCTAGGAAAAAAATGTTAAAATTTCATACGGAAATTTAATATTGTTTCGAATATATTTGCGATTATAATTTTAAAAATAGGTCTATTTCGTCGGGTCGAGGAGTTGTTCAAAGCTAACCAAACTCGGCATGGAGTATCCCATGTGTACCCAGATCCTAAAAAAGAATTTTTGCTATGGCTTGTCTAGTAAAAAGGTTAGTATTTCAGACTGAAATTTGCTGTTATTTCGAAAAATGTAATTTCGAAATTTAGTATTTCTGATCGGGTTAAGGGTTTGTTCAATGCTAACCAAACTTGGCATGGAGTATCCCATGTTTACCTAGAGCCTAAAAAAAATTTTTGCAATAGCTTGTCTAGGAAAAAGGTTAGTATTTCATACGGAAATTTGCTATTATTTCGAATAAATTTGGGATTATAGTTTTAAAAATAGGTCTATTTCGTCGGGGCGAGGAGTTTTTCAAAGCTAGCCAAACTCGGTATGGAGTGTCCCATGAGTATCTAGAGCCTAAGAAATGAATTCTTGTTTTAGCTTGTAGCTTGTCTAAGAAAAAAGTTAGTACTTCATACGGAAGTTTGCTATTATTTCGAATAAATTTGCGATTATAATTTTAAAAATAGGTCTATTTCGTCGGTTCGAGGTGTTTTTCAAATCTTACCAAACTCGGCATGGAGTATCCCATGCTTACCTAGAGCCTAAAATGAATTTTTGCTATAGCTTGTCTAGGAAAAAAATTAGTATTTCATCCGGAAATTTGCTATTGTTTCGAATAAATTTGGGATTATAATTTTAAAAATAGGTCTATTTCGTCGGGGTGAGGAGTTTTTCAAATCTAACCAAACTCGTCATGGAGTATCCCATGTGTACCCAGATCCCAAAAAAAGAATTTTTGCTAGGGCTTGTCCTGTAAAAAAGTTAGTATTTCATACTGAAATTTGCTATTATTTCGAATAATATAAATTTGAAAAATAGTAATTCTGATCGGGTTAAGAAGTTGTTCAAAGCTAACCAAACTTGGCATAGAGTATCCCGAGTGTATCTAGAGCCTAGAATAAAAAAAGGTCTTGCTATTGCTTGTCTAGTAAAAAAAAGTTAGCACTTCATACGGAAGTTTGCTATTATTTCGAATAAATTTGCGATTATAATTTTAAAAAAAGGTCTATTTCGTCGGTTCGAGGAGTTTTTCAAATTTTACCAAACTCGGCATGGAGTATCCCATGCTTACCTAGAGCCTAAAATGAATTTTTGCTATAGCTTGTCTAGGAAAAAAATTAGTATTTCATCCTGAAATTTGCTATTGTTTCGAATAAAATTTGGATTATAATTTTAAAAATAGGTCTATTTCGTCGGGGCGAGGAGTTTTTCAAATCTAACCAAACTCGTCATGGAGTATCCCATGTGTACCCAGATCCCAGAAAAAGAATTTTTGCTATGGCTTGTCCAGTAAAAAAGTTAGTATTTCATACTGAAATTTGTTATCATTTCGAATAATTAATTTTGAAATATAGTATTTCTGATCGGGTTGAGGAGTTGTTCAAAGCTAACCAAACTCGGCATGGAGTATCCCATGAGTATCTAGAGCCTAAAAAAGAATTCTTGCTATAGCTTGTAGCTTGTCTAGGAAAAATGTTAGTACTTCATATGGAAGTTTGCTATTATTTCGAATAGATTTGCGATTATAAATTTAAAATTAGGTCTATTTCGTCAAGGCGAGGAGTTTTTCAAATCTAACCAAACTCGGCATGGAGTATCCCATGTGTTCCTAGAGCCTAAAAAGAGAGTTTTTGCTAGGGCTTGTCCTGTAAAAAAGTTAGTATTTCATACTGAAATTTGCTATTATTTCGAATAATATAAATTTGAAAAAAAGTAATTCTGATCGGGTTAAGAAGTTGTTCAAAGCTAACCAAACTTGGCATAGAGTATCCCGAGTGTATCTAGAGCCTAGAATAAAAAAAGGTCTTGCTATTGCTTGTCTAGTAAAAAAGTTAGCACTTCATACGGAAGTTTGCTATTATTTCGAATAAATTTGCGATTATAATTTTAAAAAAAGGTCTATTTCGTCGGTTCGAGGAGTTTTTCAAATTTTACCAAACTCGGCATGGAGTATCCCATGCTTACCTAGAGCCTAAAATGAATTTTTGCTATAGCTTGTCTAGGAAAAAAATTAGTATTTCATCCTGAAATTTGCTATTGTTTCGAATAAAATTTGGATTATAATTTTAAAAATAGGTCTATTTCGTCGGGGCGAGGAGTTTTTCAAATCTAACCAAACTCGTCATGGAGTATCCCATGTGTACCCAGATCCCAGAAAAAGAATTTTTGCTATGGCTTGTCCAGTAAAAAAGTTAGTATTTCATACTGAAATTTGCTATCATTTCGAATAATTAATTTTGAAATATAGTATTTCTGATCGGGTTGAGGAGTTGTTCAAAGCTAACCAAACTCGGCATGGAGTATCCCATGAGTATCTAGAGCCTAAAAAAGAATTCTTGCTATAGCTTGTAGCTTGTCTAGGAAAAATGTTAGTACTTCATATGGAAGTTTGCTATTATTTCGAATATATTTGCGATTATAAATTTAAAATTAGGTCTATTTCGTCAAGGCGAGGAGTTTTTCAAATCTAACCAAACTCGGCATGGAGTATCCCATGTGTTCCTAGAGCCTAAAAAGAGAGTTTTTGCTATGGCTTGTCTTGTAAAAAAGTTAGTATTTCATACTGAAATTTGCTATCATTTCGAATAATTAATTTTGAAATATAGTATTTCTGATCGGGTTGAGGAGTTGTTCAAAGCTAACCAAACTCGGCATGGAGTATCCCATGAGTATCTAGAGCCTAAAAAAGAATTCTTGCTATAGCTTGTAGCTTGTCTAGGAATAAAGTTAGTACTTCATACGGAAGTTTGCTATTATTTCGAATATATTTGCGATTATAAATTTAAAAAAAGGTCTATTTCGTCGAGGCGAGGAGTTTTTCAAATCTAACCAAACTCGGCATGGATTACCCCATTTGTACCTAGAGCCTAAAAAAGAGTTTTTGCTATGGCTTCTCTTGTAAAAAAGATAGTGTTTCATACGAAAATTTGCTATCATTATTTATAATTAATTTTGAAATATATTATTTCTGATCGGGTTAAGGAGTTGTTCAAAGCTAACCAAACTCGGCATGGAGTATCCCATGAGTATCTAGAGCCTAAAAAAGAATTCTTGCTATAGCTTGTAGCTTGTCTAGGAAAAATGTTAGTACTTCATATGGAAGTTTGCTATTATTTCGAATATATTTGCGATTATAAATTTAAAATTAGGTCTATTTCGTCAAGGCGAGGAGTTTTTCAAATCTAACCAAACTCGGCATGGAGTATCCCATGTGTTCCTAGAGCCTAAAAAGAGAGTTTTTGCTATGGCTTGTCTTGTAAAAAAAAGTTAGTGTTTCATACAAAAATTTGCTATCTTTATTTATAATTGATTTTGAAATATATTATTTCTGATCGGGTTAAGGAGTTGTTCAAATCTAACCAAACTCGGCATGGAGTATCCCATGAGTATCTAGAGCCTAAAAAAAATCTTGTTATAGCTTGTAGCTTTTCTAGGGAAAAAAACGTACTACATACGGAAGTTTGCTATTATTTCGAATAAATTTGCGATTATAATTTTAAAAATAGGTCTATTTCGTCGGTCGAGGAGTTTTTCAAATCTTACCAAACTCGGCATGGAGTATCCCATGCTTACCTGGAGCCTAATAAGGAATTTTTGCTACAGCTTGTCTAGGAAAAAAAAGTTAGTATTTAATACTGAAATTTGCTATTATTTCGAATAATAAAAATTTGAAATATAGTAATTCTGATCGGGTTAAGAAGTTGTTCAAAGCTAACCAAACTTGGCATAGAGTATCCCAAGTGTATCTAGAGCCTAGAATAAAAAAGTTCTTGCTATTGCTTGTCTAGTAAAAGAGTTAGTATTTCATACTGAAATTTGCTATTATTTCGAATAATGTAATTTTGAAATTTAGTATTTCTGACCGGGTTAAGGATTTGTTCGAAGCTAACCAAACTTGGCATGGAGTATCCCATGTTTACCTAGAGCCTAAAAAAGAATTCTTGTTTTAGCTTGTAGCTTGTCTAGGAAAAAAGTTAGTACTGCATACGGAAGTTTGCTATTAAGTCGAATAAATTTCGGATTATAATTTTAAAAATAGGTCTATTTCGTCGGGGCGAGGAGTTTTTCAAATCTAACCAAACTCGTCATGGAGTATCCCATGTGTACCCAGGTCCAAAAAAAGAATTTTTGCTATGGCTTGTCTAGTAAAAAAAATTAGTATTTCATACTGAAATTTGCTATTTTTTCGAATAATATAAATTTGAAAACTAGTAATTCTGATTGGATTAAGAAGTTGTTCAAAGCTAACCAAACTTGGCATAGAGTATCCCAATTGTATCTAGAGCTTAGAATAAAAAAGTTCTTGCTATTGCTTGTCTAGTAAAAAGGTTAGTGTTTCATACTGAAATTTGCTATCATTTCGAATAATTAATTTTGAAATATAGTATTTCTGATGGGGTTAAGGAGTTGTTCAAAGCTAACCAAACTTGGCAAGGAGTATCCCATGTTTACCTAGAGCCTAAAAAAGAATTTTTGCAATAGCTTGTCTAGGAAAAAGTTCATTATTTCATACGGAAATTTGCTATTATTTCGAATAAATTTGGGATTATAATTTTAAAAATAGGTCTATTTCTTCGGGGCGAGGAGTTTTTCAAAGCTAACCAAACTCGGCATGGAGTATCCCAAGTGTACCCAGATCCCAAAAAAAGAATTTTTGCTATGGCTTGTCCAGTAAAAAAGTTAGTATTTCAAACTGAAATTTGCTATTATTTCGAATAATATAAATTTGAAAAATAGTAATTCTGATCGGGTTAAGAAGTTGTTCAAAGCTAACCAAACTTGGCATAGAGTATCCCAGGTGTATCTAGAGCCTAGAATAAAAAAAAGTTCTTGCTATTGCTTGTCTAGTAAAAAGGTTAGTATTTCATACTGAAATTTGCTATCATTTCGAATAATTAATTTTGAAATATAGTTTTTCTGATCGGGTTAAGGAGTTGTTCAAAGCTAACCAAACTCGGCATGGAATATCCCATGAGTATCTAGAGCCTAACAAAAAAATTCTTGCTATAGCTTGTAGCTTGTCTAGGAATAAAGTTAGTACTTCATACGGAAGTTTGCTATTATTTCGAATATATTTGCGATTATAAATTTAAAAAAAGGTCTATTTCGTCGAGGCGAGGAGTTTTTCAAATCTAACCAAACTCGGCATGGATTACCCCATTTGTACCTAGAGCCTAAAAAAGAGTTTTTGCTATGGCTTCTCTTGTAAAAAAAGATAGTGTTTCATACGAAAATTTGCTATCATTATTTATAATTAATTTTGAAATATATTATTTCTGATCGGGTTAAGGAGTTGTTCAAAGCTAACCAAACTCGGCATGGAGTATCCCATGAGTATCTAGAGCCTGAAAAAGAATTCTTGTCATAGCTTGTAGCTTTTCTAGGAAAAAAGTTAGTAGTTCATACGGAAGTTTGCTATTATTTCGAATAAATTTGCGATTATGATTTTAAAAATAGGTCTATTTCGTCGGTCGAGGAGTTTTTCAAATCTTACCAAACTCGGCATGGAGTATCCCATGCTTACCTAGAGCCTAAAAAAGAATTTTTGCTATAGCTTGTCTAGGAAAAAAGTTAGTATTTCATACTGAAATTTGCTATTATTTCGAATAATAAAAATTTGAAATATAGTAATTCTGATCGGGTTAAGAAGTTGTTCAAAGCTAACCAAACTTGGCATAGAGTATACCAAGTGTATCTAGAGCCTAGAATAAAAAAATTTCTTGCTATAGCTTGTCTAGGAAAAAATTTAGTATTTCATACGGAAATTTGCTATTATTTCGAATAATGTAATTTTGAAATTTAGTATTTCTGATCGGGTTAAGGATTTGTTCAAAGCTAACCAAACTTGGCATGGAGTATCCCATGTGTATCTAGAGACTAAAACAAAAATATTTCTTGCTATAGCTTGTCTATGAAAAAAGTTAGTATTTCATACGGAAATTTGCTATTATTTCGAATATATTTGCGATTATAAATTTAAAAATAGGTCTATTTCGTCGGGGCGAGGAGTTTTTCAAATCTAATCAAACTCGGCAGGGAGTTTTGCATGTGTACTTAGAGCCTAACAAAGAATTTTTGCTATAGCTTGTCTAGGAAAAAAGTTAGTACTTCATACGGAAGTTTGCTATTATTTCGAATATATTTGCGATTATAAATTTAAAAAAAGGTCTATTTCGTCGAGGCGAGGAGTTTTTCAAATCTAACCAAACTCGGCATGGATTATCCCATGTGTACCTAGAGCCTAAAAAAGAGTTTTTGCTATGGCTTGTATTGTAAAAAAAGTTAGTGTTTCATACGAAAATTTGCTATCATTATTTATAATTAATTTTGAAATATATTATTTCTGATCGGGTTAAGGAGTTGTTCAAAGCTAACCAAACTCGGCATGGAGTATCCCATGAGTATCTAGAGCCTAAAAAAGAATTCTTGTCATAGCTTGTAGCTTTTCTAGGAAAAAAGTTAGTAGTTCATACGGAAGTTTGCTATTATTTCGAATAAATTTGCGATTATGATTTTAAAAATAGGTCTATTTCGTCGGTCGAGGAGTTTTTCAAATCTTACCAAACTCGGCATGGAGTATCCCATGCTTACCTAGAGCCTAAAAAAGAATTTTTGCTATAGCTTGTCTAGGAAAAAAGTTAGTATTTCATACTGAAATTTGCTATTATTTCGAATAATAAAAATTTGAAAAATAGTAATTCTGATCGGGTTAAGAAGTTGTTCAAAGCTAACCAAACTTGGCATAGAGTATACCAGGTGTATCTAGAGCCTAGAATAAAAAAAGTTCTTGCTATTGCTTGTCTAGTAAAAAGGTTAGTATTTCATACTGAAATTTGCTATCATTTCGAATAATTAATTTTGAAATATAGTTTTTCTGATCGGGTTAAGGATTTGTTCAAAGCTAACCAAACTTGGCATGGAGTATCCCATGTGTATCTAGAGCCTAAAACAAAAATATTTCTTGCTTTAGCTTGTCTATGAAAAAAGTTAGTATTTCATACGGAAATTTGCTATTATTTCGAATATATTTGCGATTATAAATTTAAAAATAGGTCTATTTCGTCGGGGCGAGGAGTTTTTCAAATCTAATCAAACTCGGCAGGGAGTTTCGCATGTGTACTTAGAGCCTAACAAAGAATTTTTGCTATAGCTTGTCTAGGAAAAAAGTTAGTACTTCATACGGAAGTTTGCTATTATTTCGAATATATTTGCGATTATAAATTTAAAAATAGGTCTATTTCTTCGGTCGAGGAGTTTTTCAAATCTTACCAAACTCGGCATGGAGTATCCAATGCTTACTAGAGCCTAAAACAGAATTTTTGCTATAGCTTGTCTGGAAAAAAGTTAGTATTTCATACTGAAATTTGCTATTATTTCGAATAATAAAAATTTGAAATATAGTAATTCTGATCGGGTTAAGAAGTTGTTCAAAGCTAACCAAACTTGGCATAGAGTATACCAAGTGTATCTAGAGCCTAGAATAAAAATTTTTCTTGCTATAACTTGTCTAGGAAAAAAATTAGTATTTCATACGGAAATTTGCTATTATTTCGAATAATGTAATTTTGAAATTTAGTATTTCTGATCGGGTTAAGGATTTGTTCAAAGCTAACCAAACTTGGCATGGAGTATCCCATGTGTATCTAGAGCCTAAAACAAAAATATTTCTTGCTTTAGCTTGTCTATGAAAAAAGTTAGTATTTCATACGGAAATTTGCTATTATTTCGAATATATTTGCGATTATAAATTTAAAAATAGGTCTATTTCGTCGGGGCGAGGAGTTTTTCAAATCTAATCAAACTCGGCAGGGAGTTTCGCATGTGTACTTAGAGCCTAACAAAGAATTTTTGCTATAGCTTGTCTAGGAAAAAAGTTAGTACTTCATACGGAAGTTTGCTATTATTTCGAATATATTTGCGATTATAAATTTAAAAAAAGGTCTATTTCGTCGAGGCGAGGAGTTTTTCAAATCTAACCAAACTCGGCATGGATTATCCCATGAGTATCTAGAGCCTAAAAAAGAATTCTTGTCATAGCTTGTAGCTTTTCTAGGAAAAAAGTTAGTAGTTCATACGGAAGCTTGCTATTATTTCGAATAAATTTGCGATTATGATTTTAAAAATAGGTCTATTTCGTCGGTCGAGGAGTTTTTCAAATCTTACCAAACTCGGCATGGAGTATCCAATGCTTACCTAGAGCCTAAAACAGAATTTTTGCTATAGCTTGTCTAGGAAAAAAGTTAGTATTTCATACTGAAATTTGCTATTATTTCGAATAATAAAAATTTGAAATATAGTAATTCTGATCGGGTTAAGAAGTTGTTCAAAGCTAACCAAACTTGGCATAGAGTATACCAAGTGTATCTAGAGCCTAGAATAAAAATATTTCTTGCTATAACTTGTCTAGGAAAAAAGTTAGTATTTCATACGGAAATTTGCTATTATTTCGAATAATGTAATTTTGAAATTTAGTATTTCTGATCGGGTTAAGGATTTGTTCAAAGCTAACCAAACTTGGCATGGAGTATCCCATGTGTATCTAGAGCCTAAAACAAAAATATTTCTTGCTTTAGCTTGTCTATGAAAAAAGTTAGTATTTCATACGGAAATTTGCTATTATTTCGAATATATTTGCGATTATAAATTTAAAAATAGGTCTATTTCGTCGGGGCGAGGAGTTTTTCAAATCTAATCAAACTCGGCAGGGAGTTTCGCATGTGTACTTAGAGCCTAACAAAGAATTTTTGCTATAGCTTGTCTAGGAAAAAAGTTAGTACTTCATACGGAAGTTTGCTATTATTTCGAATATATTTGCGATTATAAAATTAAGAAAAGGTCTATTTCGTCGAGGCGAGGAGTTTTTCAAATCTAACCAAACTCGGCATGGATTATCCCATGTGTACTTAGGGCCTAAAAAAGAGTTTTTGCTATGGCTTGTCTTGTAAGAAAAGTTAGTGTTTCATACGAAAATTTGCTATCATTATTTATAATTAATTTTGAAATATATTATTTCTGATCGGGTTGAGGAGTTGTTCAAAGCTAACCAAACTCGGCATGGAGTATCCCATGAGTATCTAGAGCCTAAAAAAGAATTCTTGTCATAGCTTGTAGCTTTTCTAGGAAAAAAAGTTAGCAGTTCATACGGAAGTTTGCTATTATTTCGAATAAATTTGCGATTATGATTTTAAAAATAGGTCTATTTCGTCGGTCGAGGAGTTTTTCAAATCTTACCAAACTCGGCATGGAGTATCCCATGCTTACCTAGAGCCTAAAAAAGAATTTTTGCTGTAGCTTGTCTAGGAAAAAAGTTAGTATTTCATACTGAAATTTGCTATTATTTCGAATAATAAGAATTTGAAATCTAGTAATTCTGATCGGGTTAAGAAGTTGTTCAAAGCTAACCAAACTTGGCATAGAGTATACCAAGTGTATCTAGAGCCTAGAATAAAAATATTTCTTGCTATAGCTTGTCTAGGAAAAAAGTTAGTATTTCATACGGAAATTTGCTATTATTTCGAATAATGTAATTTTGAAATTTAGTATTTCTGATCGGGTTAAGGATTTGTTCAAAGCTAACCAAACTTGGCATGGAGTATCCCATGTGTATCTAGAGCCTAAAACAAAAATATTTCTTGCTATAGCTTGTCTATGAAAAAAGTTAGTATTTCATACGGAAATTCGCTATTATTTCGAATATATTTGCGATTATAAATTTAAAAATAGGTCTATTTCGTCGGGGCGAGGAGTTTTTCAAATCTAATCAAACTCGGCAGGGAGTTTCGCATGTGTACTTAGAGCCTAACAAAGAATTTTTGCTATAGCTTGTCTAGGAAAAAAGTTAGTACTTCATACGGAAGTTTGCTATTATTTCGAATATATTTGCGATTATAAATTTAAAAAAAGGTCTATTTCGTCGAGGCGAGGAGTTTTTCAAATCTAACCAAACTCGGCATGGATTATCCCATGTGTACCTAGAGCCAAAAAAAGAGTTTTTGCTATGGCTTGTCTTGTAAAAAAGTTAGTGTTTCATACGAAAATTTGCTATCATTATTTATAATTAATTTTGAAATATATTATTTCTGATCGGGTTAAGGAGTTGTTCAAAGCTAACCAAACTCGGCATGGAGTAGCCCATGAGTATCTAGAGCCTAAAAAAGAATTCTTGTCATAGCTTGTAGCTTTTCTAGGAAAAAAGTTAGTAGTTCATACGGAAGTTTGCTATTATTTCGAATAAATTTGCGATTATGATTTTAAAAATAGGTCTATTTCGTCGGTCGAGGAGTTTTTCAAATCTTACCAAACTCGGCATGGAGTATCCCATGCTTACCTAGAGCCTAAAAAAGAATTTTTGCTGTAGCTTGTCTAGGAAAAAAGTTAGTATTTCATACTGAAATTTGCTATTATTTCGAATAATAAAAATTTGAAATATAGTAATTCTGATCGGGTTAAGAAGTTGTTCAAAGCTAACCAAACTTGGCATAGAGTATACCAAGTGTATCTAGAGCCTAGAATAAAAATATTTCTTGCTATAGCTTGTCTAGGAAAAAAGTTAGTATTTCATACGGAAATTTGCTATTATTTCGAATAATGTAATTTTGAAATTTAGTATTTCTGATCGGGTTAAGGATTTGTTCAAAGCTAACCAAACTTGGCATGGAGTGTCCCATGTGTATCTAGAGCCTAAAACAAAAATATTTCTTGCTATAGCTTGTCTATGAAAAAAGTTAGTATTTCATACGGAAATTCGCTATTATTTCGAATATATTTGCGATTATAAATTTAAAAATAGGTCTATTTCGTCGGGGCGAGGAGTTTTTCAAAACTAATCAAACTCGGCAGGGAGTTTCGCATGTGTACTTAGAGCCTAACAAAGAATTTTTGCTATAGCTTGTCTAGGAAAAAAGTTAGTACTTCATACGGAAGTTTGCTATTATTTCGAATATATTTGCGATTATAAATTTAAAAAAAGGTCTATTTCGTCGAGGCGAGGAGTTTTTCAAATCTAACCAAACTCGGCATGGATTATCCCATGTGTACCTAGAGCCAAAAAAAGAGTTTTTGCTATGGCTTGTCTTGTAAAAAAGTTAGTGTTTCATACGAAAATTTGCTATCATTATTTATAATTAATTTTGAAATATATTATTTCTGATCGGGTTAAGGAGTTGTTCAAAGCTAACCAAACTCGGCATGGAGTATCCCATGAGTATCTAGAGCCTAAAAAAGAATTCTTGTCATAGCTTGTAGCTTTTCTAGGAAAAAAGTTAGTAGTTCATACGGAAGTTTGCTATTATTTCGAATAAATTTGCGATTATGATTTTAAAAATAGGTCTATTTCGTCGGTCGAGGAGTTTTTCAAATCTTACCAAACTCGGCATGGAGTATCCCATGCTTACCTAGAGCCTAAAAAAAATTTTTGCTATAGCTTGTCTAGGAAAAAAGTTAGTATTTCATACTGAAATTTGCTATTATTTCGAATAAGAAAAATTTGAAATATAGTAATTCTGATCGGGTTAAGAAGTTGTTCAAAGCTAACCAAACATCGCATAGAGTATCCCAAGTGTATCTAGAGCCTAGAATAAAAATATTTCTTGCTATAGCTTGTCTAGGAAAAAAAGTTAGTATTTCATACGGAAATTTGCTATTATTTCGAATAATGTAATTTTGAATAATGTAATCCCAAGTGTATCTAGAGCCTAGAATAAAAATATTTCTTGCTATAGCTTGTCTAGGAAAAAAGTTAGTATTTCATACGGAATTTTGCTATTATTTCGAATAATGTAATTTTGAAATTTAGTATTTCTGATCGGGTTAAGGATTTGTTCAAAGCTAACCAAACTCGGCATGGAGTATCCCAAGAGTAGCTAGAGCCTAACAAAAGAATTCTTTCTATAGCTTGTAGCTTGTCTAGGAAAAAAGTTAGTACTTCATACGGAAGTTTGCTATGATTTCGAATATATTTGCGATTATAAATTTTAAAAAAGGTCTATTTCGTCGAGGCGAGGAGTTTTTCAAATCTAACCAAACCCGGCATGGATTATCCCATGTGTACCTAGAGCCTAAAAAAGAGTTTTTGCTCTGGCTTGTCTTGTAAAAAAAGATAGTGTTTCATACGAAAATTTGCTATCATTATTTATAATTATTTTGAAATACATTATTTCTGACCGGGTTAAGGAGTTGTTCAAAGCTAACCAAACTCGGCATGGAGTATCCCATGAGTATCTAGAGCCTAAAAAAAATTCTTGACATAGCTTGTAGCTTTTGTAGGAAAAAAGTTAGTAGTTCATACGGAAGTTTGCTATTATTTCGAATAAATTTGCGATTATGATTTTAAAAATAGGTCTATTTCGTCGGTCGAGGAGTTTTTCAAATCTTACCAAACTCGGCATGGAGTATCCCATGCTTACCTAGAGCCTAAAAAAGAAATTTTGCTATAGCTTGTCTAGGAAAAAAGTTAGTATTTCATACTGAAATTTGCTATTATTTCGAATAAAAAAATTTTGAAATAAAGTAATTCTGATCGGGTTAAGAAGTTGTTCAAAGCTAACCAAACTTGGCATAGAGTATACCAAGTGTATCTAGAGCCTAGAATAAAAATATTTCTTGCTATAGCTTGTCTAGGAAAAAAGTTAGTATTTCATACGGAAATTTGCTATTATTTCGAATAATGTAATTTTGAAATTTAGCATTTCTGATCGGGTTAAGGATTTGTTCAAAGCTAACCAAACTTGGCATGGAGTATCCCATGTGTATCTAGAGCCTAAAACAAAAATATTTCTTGCTATAGCTTGTCTAGGAAAAAAGTTAGTATTTCATACGGAAATTTGCTATTATTTTGAATACATTTGCGATTATAAATTTAAAATTAGGTCTATTTCGTCGGGGCGAGGAGTTTTTCAAATCTAACCGAACTCGGCAGGGAGTTTCGCATGTGTACTTAGAGCCTAACAAAGAATTTTTGCTATAGCTTGTCTAGGAAAAAGTTAGTACTTCATACGGAAGTTTGCTATTATTTCGAATATATTTGCGATTATAAATTTTAAAAAAGGTCTATTTCGTCGAGGCGAGGAGTTTTTCAAATCTAACCAAACTCGGCATGGATTATCCCATGTGTACCTAGAGCCTAAAAAAGAGTTTTTGCTATGGCTTGTCTTGTAAAAAAAGTTAGTGTTTCATACGAAAATTTGCTATCATTATTTATAATTAAATTTGAAATATATTATTTCTGATCGGGTTAAGGAGTTGTTCAAAGCTAACCAAACTCGGCATGGAGTATCCCATGAGTACCTAGAGCCTGAAAAAGAATTCTTGTCATAGCTTGTAACTTTTCTAGGAAAAAAGTTAGTAGTTCATAGGGAAGTTTGCTATTATTTCGAATAAAGTTGCGATTATGATTTTAAAAATAGGTCTATATCGTCGGTCGAGGAGTTTTTCAAATCTTACCAAACTTGGCATGGAGTACCCAAGCTTACCTAGAGCCTAAAAAAGAATTTTTGCTATAGCTTGTCTAGGAAAAAAGTTAGTATTTCATTCTGAAATTTGCTATTATTTCGAATAATAAAAATTTGAAATATAGTAATTCTGATCGAGTTAAGAAGTTGTTCAAAGCTAACCAAACATGGCATAGAGTATCCCAAGTGTATCTAGAGCCTAGAATAAAAATATTTCTTGCTATAGCTTGTCTAGGAAAAAAGTTAGTATTTCATACGGAAATTTGCTATTATTTCGAATAATGTAATTTTGAATAAAGTAATCCCAAGTGTATCTAGAGCCTAGAATAAAAAAATTTCTTGCTATAGCTTGATTAGGAAAAAAGTTAGTATTTCATACGGAAATTTGCTATTGTTTAGAATAATGTAATTTTTAAATTTAGTATTTCTGATCGGGTTAAGGATTTGTTCAAAGCTAACCAAACTCGGCATGGAGTATCCCATGTGTATCTAGAGCCTAAAACAAAAATATTTCTTGCTATAGCTTGTCTAGGAAAAAAGTTAGTATTTCATACGGAAATTTGCCATTATTTTGAATACATTTGCGATTATAAATTTAAAATTAGGTCTATTTCGTCGGGGCGAGGAGTTTTTCAAATCTAACCGAACTCGGCAGGGAGTTTCGCATGTGTACTTAGAGCCTAACAAAGAATTTTTGCTATAGCTTGTCTAGGAAAAAGTTAGTACTTCATACGGAAGTTTGCTATTATTTCGAATATATTTGCGATTATAAATTTTAAAAAAGGTCTATTTCGTCGAGGCGAGGAGTTTTTCAAATCTAACCAAACTCGGCATGGATTATCCCATGTGTACCTAGAGCCTAAAAAAGAGTTTTTGCTATGGCTTGTCTTGTAAAAAAAGTTAGTGTTTCATACGAAAATTTGCTATCATTATTTATAATTAAATTTGAAATATATTATTTCTGATCGGGTTAAGGAGTTGTTCAAAGCTAACCAAACTCGGCATGGAGTATCCCATGAGTACCTAGAGCCTGAAAAAGAATTCTTGTCATAGCTTGTAACTTTTCTAGGAAAAAAGTTAGTAGTTCATAGGGAAGTTTGCTATTATTTCGAATAAAGTTGCGATTATGATTTTAAAAATAGGTCTATATCGTCGGTCGAGGAGTTTTTCAAATCTTACCAAACTTGGCATGGAGTACCCAAGCTTACCTAGAGCCTAAAAAAGAATTTTTGCTATAGCTTGTCTAGGAAAAAAGTTAGTATTTCATTCTGAAATTTGCTATTATTTCGAATAAAAAAAATTTGAAATATAGTAATTCTGATCGAGTTAAGAAGTTGTTCAAAGCTAACCAAACATGGCATAGAGTATCCCAAGTGTATCTAGAGCCTAGAATAAAAATATTTCTTGCTATAGCTTGTCTAGGAAAAAAGTTAGTATTTCATACGGAAATTTGCTATTATTTCGAATAATGTAATTTTGAATAAAGTAATCCCAAGTGTATCTAGAGCCTAGAATAAAAAAATTTCTTGCTATAGCTTGATTAGGAAAAAAGTTAGTATTTCATACGGAAATTTGCTATTGTTTAGAATAATGTAATTTTTAAATTTAGTATTTCTGATCGGGTTAAGGATTTGTTCAAAGCTAACCAAACTTGGCATGGAGTATCCCATGTGTATCTAGAGCCTAAAACAAAAATATTTCTTGCTATAGCTTGTCTAGGAAAAAAGTTAGTATTTCATACGGAAATTTGCTATTATTTCGAATATATTTGCGATTATAAATTTAAAAATAGGTCTATTTCGTCGGGGCGAGGAGTTTTTCAAATCTAACCACACTCGGCAGGGAGTTTCGCATGTGTACATAGAGCCTAACAAAGAATTTTTGCTATAGCTTGTCTAGGAAAAAAGTTAGTATTTCATGCGGAAGTTTGCTACTATTTCGAATAAATTTGGGATTATAATTTTAAAAAAAGGTCTATTTCGTCGGGGCGAGGAGTTTTCCAAATCTAACCAAATTCGGCATGGAGTATCCCATGTGTACCCAGATCCTCAAAAAAGAAAATTTGCTATGGATTGTCTAGTAAAAAAGTTAGTATTTCATACTGAAATTTGCTATTATTTCGAATAATATAAATTTGAAATATAGTAATTATGATCGGGTTAAGAAGTTGTTCCAAGCTAACCAAACTTGGCATAGAGTATCCCAAGTATATCTAGAGCCTAGAATAAAAAAGTTCTTGCTATTGCTTGTCTAGTAAAAAAGTTAGTATTTCATACTGAAATTTGCTATTATTTCGAAAAATGTAATTTTGAAATTTAGTATTTCTGATCGGGTTAAGGATTTGTTCAAAGCTAATCAAACTTGGCATGGAGTATCCCATGTGTATCTAGAACCTAAAATAAAGATATTTCTAGCTATAGCTTGTCTAGGAAAAAAGTTAGTATTTCATACGGAAATTTGCTACTATTTCGAATAAATTCGGGAGTATAATTTTAAAAATAGGTCTATTTCGTCGGGGCGAGGAGTTTTTCAAATCTAACCAAACTCGGCATGGAGTATCCCATGTGTACCCAGATCCTAAAAAAAGAATTTTTGCTATGGCTTGTCTAGTAAAAAAAGTTAGTATTTCATACTGAAATTTGCTATTATTTCGAATAATATAAATTTGAAATATAGTAATTATGATCGGGTTAAGAATGTGTTCCAAGCTAACCAAACTTGGCGTAGAGTATCCCAAGTGTATCTAAAGCCTAGAACAAAAAAGTTCTCGCTATAGCTTGTCTAGGAAAAAAGTTAGTATTTCATACTGAAATTTGCTATTATTTCGAATAATAAAAATTTGAAATATAGTAATTCTGATCGGGTTAAGAAGTTGTTCAAAGCTAACCAAACTTGGCATAGAGTATACCAAGTGTATCTAGAGCCTAGAATAAAAAAATTTCTTGCTATAGCTTGTCTAGGAAAAAGTTAGTATTTCATACGGAAATTTGCTATTATTTTGAATATATTTGCGATTATAAATTTTAAATTAGGTCTATTTCGTCGGGGCGAGGAGTTTTTCAAAGCTAACCAAACTTGGCAAGGAGTGTCCCATGTGCATCTAGAGCCTAAAAAAGAATTTTTGCTATGGCTTGTCTAGTAAAAACTTAGTATTTCATACTGAAATTTGCTATTATTTCGAATAATATAAATTTGAAACATAGTAATTCTGATCGGGTTAAGAAGTTGTTCAAAGCTAACCAAACTTGGCATAGAGTATGCCATGTGTATCTAGAGCCTAGAATAAAAAAGTTCTTGCTATTGCTTGTCTAGTAAAAGAGTTAGTATTTCATACTGAAATTTGCTATTATTTTGAATATATTTGCGATTATAAATTTTAAAATAGGTCTATTTCGTCGGGGCGAGGAGTTTTTCAAAGCTAACCAAGCTTGGCAAGGAGTGTCCCATGTGCATCTAGAGCCTAAAAAAAGAATTTTTGCTATGGCTTGTCTAGTAAAAAAGTTAGTATTTCATACTGAAATTTGCTATTATTTCGAATAATATAAATTTGAAATATAGTGATTCTGATCGGGTTAAGAAGTTGTTCAAAGCTAACCAAACTTGGCATAGAGTATGCCATGTATATCTAGAGCCTAGAATAAAAAAGTTCTTGCTATTGCTTGTCTAGTAAAAGAGTTAGTATTTCATACTGAAATTTGCTATTATTTTGAATATATTTGCGATTATAAATTTAAAAATAGTTCTATTTCGTCGGGGCGAGGAGTTTTTCAAAGCTAACCAAACTTGGCATGGAGTATCCCATGTGCATCTAAAGCCTAAAAAATATTTCTTGCTATAGCTTGTCTAGGAAAAAAGTTAGTATTTCATACGGAAATTTGCTATTATTTCGAATATATTTGCGATTATAAATTTAAAAATAGGTCTATTTCGTCGCGGCGAGGAGTTTTTCAAATCTAACCAAACTCGGCATGGCGTTTCGCATGTGTACTTAGAGCCTAAAAAAGAGTTTTTGCTAAGCTTGTCCAGGAAAAAATTAGTATTTCGTACGGAAATTTGCTATTATTTCGAGTAGATTTGCGATTATAATTTTAAAAATAGGTCTAATTCGTCGGATCGAGGAGTTTTTCAAATCCAACCAAACTTGGCATGGAGTATCCCATGCTTACTTAGAGCCTAAAAAATAATTTTTGCTATGACTTGTCAAGGAAAAAGTTAATATTTCATACGGAAAATTGCACTTATTTCGAAAAAATTTGGGATTTTAATTTTAAATATATGTCTATTTCGTCGGTTCGAGGAGTCCTTCAAATCTAACCAAACTCGGCATAGAGTATCCCATGTGCATCTAGAGCCTAAAAAAGAATTTTTGCTATGGCTTGTCTAGTAAAAAAGTTAGTATTTCATACTGAAATTTGCTATTATTTCGAATAATATAAATTTGAAATATAGTGATTCTGATCGGGTTAAGAAGTTGTTCAAAGCTAACCAAACTTGGCATAGAGTATGCCATATGTATCTAGAGCCTAGAATAAAAAAGTTCTTGCTATTGCTTGTCTAGTAAAAGAGTTAGTATTTCATACTGAAACTTGCTATTATTTTGAATATATTTGCGATTATAAATTTAAAAATAGGTCTATTTCGTCGGGGCGAGGAGTTTTTCAAAGCTAACCGAACTTGGCATGGAGTAACCCATGTGCATCTAAAGCCTAAAAAATATTTCTTGCTATAGCTTGTCTAGGAAAAAAGTTAGTATTTCATACGGAAATTTGCTATTATTTCGAATATATTTGCGATTATAAATTTAAAAACAGGTCTATTTCGTCAGGGCGAGGAGTTTTTCAAATCTAACCAAACTCGGCATGGCGTTTCGCATGTGTACTTAGAGCCTAAAAAAGAGTTTTTGCTAAGCTTGTCCAGGAAAAAATTAGTATTTCGTACGGAAATTTGCTATTTTTTCGAGTAGATTTGCGATTATAATTTTAAAAATAGGTCTAATTCGTCGGATCGAGGAGTTTTTCAAATCCAACCAAACTTGGCATGGAGTATCCCATGCTTACCTAGAGCCTAAAAAAGAATTTTTGCTATGACTTGTCAAGGAAAAAGTTAATATTTCATACGGAAAATTGCACTTATTTCGAAAAAATTTGGGATTTTAATTTTAAAAATATGTCTATTTCGTCGGGTCGAGGAGTCCTTCAAATCTAACCAAACTCGTCATAGAGTATCCCATGCGTATCTAGAGCCTAAAAAAGTATTTTTGCTATAGATTGTCTTGGAAAAAAGTTAGTATTTCATACGGAAATTTGCTATTATTTCGAATAGCGAAATTTAAATATAGTTTTTTTTTGATTGGGTCAAGAAGTTGTTCAAATTGAATCAAACTTGGTATGGAGTATCTACTGTGTATATAGAGTCTAAAACAAAAGGAGTTTTTGCTCTAGCTTGTCTAGAAAAAAAGCTGGTATTCTATACGGAAATTTGCTCTTATTTCAAATAAATTTGCGATAATAACTTTAAAAATAAGTCTATTTCGTCGGGTCGAGGAGTTGTTCAAATCTAACCAACCTCGGCATGGAGTATCCCATGTGTACCCAAAGTCTAAAAAAAGAACTTTTGCTATAGCTTGCCTAGGCAAAAAGTTAGTTATTCATAAGTAAATTTCCGATTAATTCGATTAATTAAATTCGAAATTTTGAAGTATTCAATTTGAATTTGATCACAGAGTTGTCCAAATCGAACCAAACCTGGTATGTAGTATCACCTTTTTCTATGTAGAGTGCAGAACAAAAAGATTTTTGCTATAGT
This sequence comes from Convolutriloba macropyga, assembly GCF_964194025.1. Lineage (NCBI taxonomy): Eukaryota > Metazoa > Xenacoelomorpha > Acoela > Convolutidae > Convolutriloba > Convolutriloba macropyga. Next base: position 43,361 of record NW_027449968.1, read on the forward strand.
TTGCCTCTGTAAAAAGGTAGTTTTTCATAAAAAAATCCGATTATTTCGAATAATGAATTTTGAAATTCGTATTTTTGATTGGATCATATAGTTGTCCAAATCTAACCAAAGTTGGTATGCAGTATCCCCTGTGTAGATAGAGCGTAGAAAAAAAAATGGTATAGCTTGCCTGGGAAAAAAATTATATTTTCATACGCAAATTATCGATCAACTCGACTAGTTAATTTTAGAAATAGGTCTTGTTCATTGTGTGAAAAAGTGGTCCGAATCAAATCAAACTTGGTATGCGGTATCCCCTGTGTGCCTAGAGTCTAGAACAGAAAGAATTTCTGCAATAACTCCGAAAAAGTTTTTGTTTATAAACGGAATTTTGCTATTATTTCGAATAAATGAATTTGAAATTTGGGAACAATTTTTTTTCGTCATAGAATAGTTGAAATCAAACCAAACGTGGTATGAAGTGTCCCATTTGTATCAAGAGTGTAGAACAGAACGAGTTTTTGCTATAGCATGCCTCTGGAAAAAATTAGGTTTTCATAAAAATTGCCGATTAATTCGAATAAATATTTTTGAAGTTTTGAAAATAAGTCGTTTTCAAAGGGTCAAAAATTGGTCAGAGTTGAATCGAAATTGGTATGCGGTATTCTTCTGTCTACCTAGAGTCTAGAAAAGAAAAATTTTTAGCTAGAGCTTGCACCTGGATGAATTTGGGTCTTCAAACGGAAATTTGCGATTATTTCGAATGAATAATGTTGAAAATAGGCCTTTATCAAATGACCAAAAAGTCATTCGAATCAAACCAAATTCGCTATGCAGTATCCCTAGTGTACCTAAAAACTAGAAAACGAGAAGTTTTGGCCTTAGCTTGCCTCTAGAAAAAGTTAGCTTTTCATACGAAAATTTGCGTTTAATTCAAATAATTAGTTTTGAAATTTTGTATTTTTGATAGTGTCAAGGAGGTGTTCAAGTCGACCCAAACTCAGTATGGAGTATACCATGTGTATCTAGAGTCTAACATAAAAAGAATTTTTGCTATAGCTTGTCTAGGAAAAAATTAGCATTTCATACGGAAATTTGCTATTATTTCAGATAACGAATTTTAAATATATTTTTTTTTATTGGGTAAAGAACTCTTTATTCCTGTGCTATGCTAGCGAGTAAAAAGCGCAGAGAAAACCCTAGATTTCGTTGCTGGCAGTGTGGATTTATCAGTTCTACCCTTTTGGTATAGCTTCTCTCTGGAAGGAGTTAGGTTCTCGTACGTGAATTCGCAATTAATTCGAATAATTAATTTTGAAAATTGAATTTTTCAATTGGTCAAAAAATGGTTTGTTGAAGTGAAAACTATTGAGCTCGAAATAGTTATTGTTTTTTTGCAGTTTTAAAGAACAAACCTCCTATTGAGTTTCTGTATGGATGTTTTATACGTAAAGTTTGTTTCAGTGAAGCTATGCCAGGTAATTATGGAAGAGTCAAGACGGAATCGTACGATAAGAAGGATTTAGTGTTGGCCATACTACTGATACGAGAAGGTTGTTATCAAGTGTCAACAGCGCAAGACTTGTATGGCATTCCCGAGCAAACTATCCGTGATCATTTGAAGAGAGAGGCGAAAAAATCGAACAACTTGTTCTCTGACGGTTTTGAGAAAAAGATATCAAGAGCACTCAAGAAGTTAGCGCAGGCAGGTCATATACGCACGTGGACTAAAGTCAGGTAGCGTGTATTAGAAATGTTCAAAAGCACTGACAGCGTGGCGCCTGAAACATGGAAAAGCGCTAAAAAGGCCAGCTGGGTTAGGCTTGATTCTTTTGGTGAACGATATCAACTTAAGCTTGACATCCAAAAACGAACAATTATTGAAGCGCCGATGTGCCCAGCTTTTGAATGCAACTGAGGTAGCAACTTTTTCAAAAGGATTTGTTTCTCTGTGAAAAGTGCATGATCTGGTCTTGTAAAAGTTGTTTTGCTGAAATTAGTTGCAAAGATTGCTTTGGTAAAAATCAGTTGTTTGATTTATAATTGAAGCGTAAAAATTACTGATGGGGCTCTACCAGTAGCTTGTGTATATGTATATAGAGGTGATTTCTCTACTTTTTGATATGAAATAACTTCTTTGTGCTCCTCATTTGCTTTTTCTTAAGATTGTTGGTTGAGTTTCGAACGTTGGTTGTCAATGAAAGGTTTTCTTAGAGCAGAATGAGTGGCGTTGGTTCTTCTTCACAAAGTTTTGGTGACGAAGAGCCCTGAAGTAGCAAAGAACTGCAGAAACCTATTTCCGAGCTGAATGAAAGCGTAGAGAAATTTGATAACAAGATGAGTGTCAAAAGCTAAGAACAAATTTAGAACTCAGTGTTTTTAAAGCGATGCCAGCCATTTCTGAGATTGAGAAGGACGAAACGGCTAGCTTAATATACGCAAATTGATTTTAAGAAAGGTACCTGGTTCGAAGCCTTCCAAATATGGGGTTAACTTAGCGATAGAATTGTTCACGCAAACCGAGTTGTTAACACAGATGTGCGATCCGTCTCGTTCTGGTGAGGTGTATAGGTCATCTCTTGACGTCACAAAAACCGCACTTATCAAGAAAGATGGTCTGGATCGGTTCGGGCGCAATTGTTGGCCGGGGGCAAAGGAAGCTATTAGCCGCCTAGGCCGCGAGGCGACGCGCCAAAAACAAGCGAGAGCAAGCAGCAAATTCTCAAAGTTGAAGGAAAACTGACACTTAATTGAAAAGCAATCGTTTAAAGTTTTTTTTGAAGAAGAGCTGAAGCTTAATTGAACTCTTATAATTATAGGTGCCGATTTGCTTGCTTTACTGGATGTTTTAAAATAATCACTTTTCAATTCACCAAATAAACCGAGTCCCTGTAATCTTTTTAATATTGAAATGAGGGTTGTTTCAAATTGATTTCACATGTGCTTAAATGTTTTAATTTTTAACAAATTTCAGAGAATCTAATGCCTGCGTCAAATAGATCTCCAAACGTCCGTGGTGTTGTCCGCACGCAAGATCAGAAAAATACTCATTTCCTAGTCTTTTATCAACTGGACAAAAGACTTGACATTCTTCCATTGGACCATCCGAACTGGGGCGATAAATTGTCAAGAAAAGAAAAATTGGAGCTGATAGAGGGACAGGCAATTTGGTTGTTTCATAAAGTATATCATTTCTGAGGCTTAATGCTTCGCAAGAGATTGTATGAAAAAGTGGCCAAGAAGCGAGACAATCTAGTGCGAAAGCTGGATGAGAGCAACCCCGATGCTTCCGTAAATCATCTGGATTTCTTGAACATTTCGGAAAATTGACTTTCCTCTGCCTCAAAATTCAGTCAAGGTGGGAAAAAATATTCGTACAAATGGTACATCTAAAGACAACCGTGCTCGAAGTGCCGAAAAACCAAGTAAGGCTAAAAAACTTTAGCCTTCTTGGAAAGCGAATCGAGTGGATCTGAAAGTGCGACCAAAGATAATGATGAAAAAAAGGGCCACGCTGGTAGAAAAAGTGTGTCAATGGGTAAAATGACTACAATGTTGTTGGAAAAAAACTCAGGAAATGACCTCCGATTCGGATTCCGAAAAAGAACGTTAAGAGCCTCCTGGTAAAAAGCTGCAAGTGTCTTCCTCTGACGAAAACGCAGCCTGTAGTAATAATCAAAATGTAATTGATAACTTGGAGAAAAACAAAGAGATGCGAAAAAATTCGGTTGATTCTGTTCTCTCTGAAAGTTTGATTGGAAGTCTTTGTGGGGTTATGAGAAGCGTGAGAGACAGCCTGGACCAGTCAGGCAGAGAGATGAGACGACAGAGACAGTTCCTTGAGCGGCGCACGTTCTCCACTGATAGTTCTGAAACGAACAGTGCTGCTGCTCCAACGCAACAGACATCGTCAGGAGACATCTGGTGTGATGACGTGAATCTGTCCACAATTGAGGGAAATCGCCCTGGAGTTTATGGAATAAGAATGGCATGCGCGCTATTCACTGTAACGGAGTTCAAAGAGGGAATGATTGACCCTTCGAAATCCGATGAAAAGACAAGATTGAAGCGGTTTGATAGAAAGGTAGATGCAATTCGACGGGCACTAGAGCAGAGGTATACAAATCAATGCCAGCATGCTAAGAGTAGCTTTAACCAAACATGACTGGACTTGCGGAAGCCACAAAAGGTCAGTGTTCCTGCGCGACTGGAAAACAATGAGTGAAACTTGGAAAATTAAAGATTGGCCGTTTTCTTCAAAAAACCTATGATTTTATTGTTGCTTCTTATATGTTGGTCTCCAGAAAAAATTTTTGTTTGTTTTATTGAGTCAGTTTTCTTAATTATTTGCTCCTTTCCAATAATAACCAGGTGAACTCATTTTGTTCCTTGTTTGTTCTTTACTTGCGGATGAATCTGACAAATTGCTGAAAAATATTGTGGATAAAAAATCGTTGTGGGGTAACTCTTCAAAAGAGAGTGGCTTCGTCAGCTACTGTGTTTTTGCAAAAAAATTACTTCCCGCAGGTTGCCGAATACTTTTTCTGTTCGGTTTTCTGGCACCAATGGTGTTGTGGATATAAAGGATGGAGACAATGATTGCTCATTTTTTGATTTGTCAAGTACTGAGAAACTCCTAATGCTCGGGCCTGCCTCATTTATCACTTCTTTGTGCAGGAACAACTCATTCTATGATCCACAACAGTTTAAAGAAAAGTTTACTGAAAATCAAAGTGGGCGCAAAGTCTATCTTACCCGGGCAGGAAATAACAGTTCTGTACACTGGAGGTTATTACTGACCAAATCGAATCAATTGCCAATGCCATCAAGTGGAATTTCAGGGCGCGGACCCATACGTTTTTGCTACACGAACTCGATCCGACAAAGTGTTTGCTGAGAATGATTGTAATAGTGATCCATCTCATGAGGAAAGAGTCGAGTAGATTGAAAATTACATTATTGAGCCATCAGCTGGAGAACAAGACGCTGATTACGGAAGCAGTCAAAGTGAGATTTCCCCAGCGATCCCTGGGACCGAGCAAACTGAATTCAACTCAGAAAGTTTACAAATTCCTTTCAAATCGCAACTAGAAAATAATAGAAGAAAAAGGAGCGTGAAAAAGCCAACATTTATACCCTACAGAAAAAGAAAAAACAATTGAAGTTTTTGCTCTACCGGAGGTTCCTAGCAACACCATTGCGCTTTCTTCAGACTCGGAGACTCAAAAAATAACGATGACTCTTCTATGAGTGAATTACCTGATTCTGAGGTTCTGGCCCCTTTGCAGTCAACGCCGCAAAAAGATATCCTGATCTGGGATCAAATTTGTTTATCCGACTCTGATGATGACACCCCTACTTTGCATGAGTCTCCGGATTCAAGTTCGGGCTCATCTACACAAGATGAGGGCTACGGATAGGAAAAAGTTTTTTGAAAGTTCTTTGCTTTCATTGAATGATTATCGTTCTCATTTTTCACCGAAAGCCACCCAGAACTCCCTTTCTGATCGAGTGCTGAAATCTGTACACTGTCTGGTGGCTCAATGTATGTCAGCATCAAATAACTTGCCGAGTTTCAATTCGACACAAACGTATCAATCAAATTTATTGAACTCAGTATCAAAAACAGTTTGCCCTAATGGAGTCTGCCTGACTTTGAATATCAAACCACTGCTAAACATCAAACCAAAGTGATTGAGGAGAATCTCCATATTTTGGATCAAAGTAAAAACTGGGTTCCTGAGAAAGTTTTGAAGATGCGTTCTGTGCCTAACGATTCCGTTAAAAGAATTTATTTGATCATCACACCGACGGAATTCGCCCATAAATCATGTAAATACCAACTTTTCCCCGTTTGGTTCCAAGTCGGGAATTTACCATGTTCGATTCGATCGCAATATAAAAACCATGTACTGGCAGCCTTGTTCGGAGGTCTTGGAAAGCCAAGTTGGGATGTTTTCTTGCATCGTATCAAAAATCAATTGAAGCAACTGATTGAAGAAGGATTTGAATTGGCTTAAGATCAGAGAAACATCCATGTACTCTTCTTCTGCTCTATATTTTTGTCCTTCTGCATCAAATTGAATTGACTTTTATGTTGAGGTGAAAGTAAAATGCTCTTTTGCCGTTTTTGATGCGGTGGCAAAAGCGTCCATAAATAACCAGACTCAATATAATGGAAGGTACGGCTGTTCAAATTATTTTGCTACAGGTCGCAGGGCATCAACTAAACAAGTTGCGAATGGGAATCAACTAAAAATCTTGCGAATGGGCATGCCCTGGCGCCGTTCAGAGGACTTAAAGGTAAATTCTTTTGTTGACTTTTAATCTTTCAATAGATTTGATAAGAAAATGATTGTTCAACTTGTTCATTTGTGTGTTTAGGGCCATCTGTCCTCGAAGACACTTTAGAATTGCCGAATGCTGTTGTCATCGGTTATATACACCAAGATTTGCTCGGCGTCGTGAAAATTTTTCTGTTCAACCTTCAGCAGAAATGATTGAGCAATAGGAATTCAAAAGTTTTCTTGAACCGGTTAAAGTCAATCGTTTTCCCAAGTGGGTTTGGAAGGAAGTTCCTATCTCTCGACTTGATTAAGTACTGGAAGGCCTCTGAGTTGAGAAATATCACGTTTTATAGGCTACCAGCACTACACGGTGTAATTCATGAAATTGTTTTTGACCATTTCTGTTTGTTATCGCTGGCAACAAGAATGCTCGCGCGTTCCTTTGTTGCAGTTACCAGAAAAAAATGCAGTCGTTTTTTGCTGACTCTGCTGAAGTTTTGAAAGTTATAACATGCACGCGCTTGGTCATTTGACAGACCAAGTTCAATCAAAAGTTCCATTGGCTGCAATTTCGGCAATAGGATTTGAAAGTGCCAATTACCAATTAACGCGTACGGTGTCGCAAACAGTCACTTCTCAAGCAACACCTGACCTCGTTGTGAAAAGATACCTACGTAAATTCAACTTAGAGCAAAAACGAAAAAGTGACTACAGCAACGAAGTAAGGCTTTCAAACAAAACTGTTGAAACTGTATTTGTTAGAATATCGATCAAACTATAGTCTTAAACTCAGTGAGAATCAGAAAGAAAGTTTGACTTACCAGATTAGAAAGACAAGCAATATGACTTCGATCAAAGAAATTATATAAATGAATCGTCAAGAAATGGTGCTTAGAATCAATATATCGGTTCAAATTGAAGAATTTAGATAACTGTAATTAGAGTTAGATTAATTGATGTAAAATCTTCCCAGCATGTATTAAGCGATGATGATATCTCCGGAAGTGTGAATGAATTCTTAGAAAAGTGCAAATGCATTCCCTTTATGGTTCCCTTTGCGACATATTTGCAGAAGCAAATCATATTGGGTAACCTTTACTACCCCCACTATGAATCACGGTGCTAAGATTAGTTTTGTATCTTGACTTTTTCACACTGATAATGGGTATATATATATATAGCTGATTTTTGAGTCCTTTTTCATCCCCAAATTCAAATCACCATCTTGATCTAATAATCAGATCTCTCCTGTAAATCTCTAAATTCTACTGTAAAATATTATTTTGTTATTCTCTCATTTTCGAGAAATTATTTCTTTTACTTAGTTAAAAAAACGCTTTTTATTCCGCTTGCGAAATTCCGTAACCCAACAGGTTATGGGCCCAGCAATTTTCTAAGTCATAAAATTAATTTCCAAAACAAAACTAATTTGTTATTGACAGTCATAATCCTTTTCTGCTTAGTACTTTTTCTTTTTTCACAACTGTTTTGTCTGCTCAAACTCCAATGGATCAACAGACAGTGAAGCTGCTGACCTACACAGGAAAGGCACAGGATTTTCCAATCTGGAGCACAAAATTTGTCGCAATGATGCAGACGATGGGACTCTACAAATCACTACTGGGGACAGAGGAGCAACTCAATGAGCCTGCGCCACTGGCCAATGGGGCAACCAATGATGAGAAGAAGAACCACAAGGTGCTGAATGATGCATATGAGAAGGAAGTTGCAGACATCAAGGGGAAACGGAACAATGTGTGGTGCCATCTCTCACTGACTCTAGATGCAACAACCCCCATGCTGATGAGACATGACTGTGTGGGAGATGATGGCATTGGAGATGGAGCAAAGGCTTGGAAGCTTTTACAAGAGGGATTTCAGAGTGTGGAGACGCCGACAGTGGTGACTTCAGTGGCACAGCTTGCTCGACTGCAGCTCGAGGATTCTGAGGATTTGGACAGCTTCTTCATCAGAGGACAGGAGTTGCCCACAAGGCTACAAGAAGCAGGGGAAGCAGTCTCAGAGACGCTCTTCAACGCCTTGGTCCTCAATGGTCTGCCAATGAGGTATGAAAGTTTTGCTATACAGGAAAGCTTCAACCCGGCAACGAACTTCACAGAGTTGAGGAAAAGGCTGCAGAACTTTCATGAGAGCATGGTGCAGAGACACAAAAGACTAAGTGGTTCAGTGGCACTGGCAGTGAAGCGTGACTTCAAGAAGGGGCCCAAGAAAGGAAACTGCTTTGTGAGTGGGATCCCTGGACACTTTGCCAAGGACTGCAGGAAGAAGTAGACAGCACAATGCAGCAAGAGTGGTGAGAAGGGTGACCTATACAGGGCATTCAAGAGACAAAGAGATGGAGGCAAACATGAGTCAGTGGCAATGGGTCCAACATTGGCTACACCAGACGAGGAATGCTGGGCAGCTCTTACCCAGTGGAAGGCAGCAGGCATGCTAGTGGACAGTGGTTGTACAGATCACATAGTGACGAACATCGATGCGTTCCTGGACTTTGTGCCCATTCAATCAGTGGTAAGAAATCCCAACGAAGAGGCTTCCAGAGTGTTGGGCAGAGGCTGTGTGAGGATCAGCATACCCTCAAAAAAAGGGGAATTCCAATGCGAACTCAAAATGTTCTGTGTGTGCCGGACTATTCTCCAAACCTCCTATCAGTCTCAAGATGCACGGAGTGGGGACATAGCTTCACTTTCGATAGAGGAAACAGCTGCATGTAACTCCAGAAGGGAACTCGGGCAAAACTAACACAAGAAAATAATTTGTTTTACTTACCCTGCAGCGTTCTAGAATTCAAGATGAGTTCCAACAGCGTGAAACTTGACAGTGCAAGGAAGTGGCACAGACGATTGGGTCATTTGAATCAAGCGGATATGGCCAGGAATGCAACAGATACAGTGGGGGAACTCGATGATGTATGCAATGTGTGCATTGGCCAAGATCACAAAGACTCCAGTACCAAGAGTGGCAGAGACCCAAGCAGAAGAGAAGCTGGAGAGGGTGTTCACAGACGTGATGGGACCTTTAAGAGTAGAGTCACTGTCAGGGTTCCGCTTCTGCATAGTGTTTGCAGACCAGTACACGAAGTTTGTGTTTGTGGAATTGCTTAAGGCAAAGAGTGAAGCATTGGCCAGCCTGAAGAAATTTGTTCCCAGTGTGGGGACGCCCAAGAAGCTGAGGCAAGACGATGCGAAGGAGTTTCTCTCAGAGCAGTTCAAGACGTACTGCTTAGATGCAGTTATTCTACAGGAGAAGACCATACCAGAGACGCCACAACAGAATGGGTTAGCTGAGACGTGCAACATGACACTGCTGGAGATTGCAAGATGTTTTCTCATTGACTCAGGACTTCCCAAGATGATGTGGGGAGAAGCCATTCTTCACGCAGCAAGGATCAGAAACTTGGTTGTGAGACGAGGAGAAGAAGAATGCCCAGCAGAGCTGATGAGAAGTATAAAACCTAAGCTTCCAATTAGTAAATTATCTATTTTTGGTTGCACAGTCTTCATGAGGAAGAGGGACAGAGAAGTCAGCAAACTTGAACCCAAGGCACTGGAAGGAAAGTTGTGGGTTACACTGAAGGAGAAAACGGATACGTGGTGTACATACCCAACACACGCAAGGTGATGGCAGTTCGAGATGTGATCATGAAGGAGTCTGAAGTGGGCTCAATCCCTGACAACAAAGAAACGGCTGACCTACTAGATGATGGGTCGGAACTGGGAATATGGCAGCCTGATGATGGTTATCAAGACGATGACAACAGAGAACGACAGGACACATCTACTGCAATAAAGGAGAAGTGGCAAGACGCAGGGAGCGTGAATACTCAAGAAACAACACTGAGACAAGAGGCCTCGGATTTCGGAGAAACAGCACTAGATGAAGGGTCTACTGCAACAAGAGGGAGTCACGGAGACTCAGAGTCACTGGAAGACAGTGACACAGAAGACTTCTCACAGTTAGAGACAGTTGACTTCAATGAAGATGCACTGGAACACGCGAACAGAGCAGAGCCCAGACGAGGGACGCGAGCAAGGAATTTCCGCAATTTTTTGGAGAAGTCATGACCCATCTTGCTGTGACTGAGGGTGACTATGTGGAACCCAAAACAGTCTAGGAAGCCAAGCAAGGTGACGAATGGGACCAGTGGCACCGGGCAATGAAGGACGAGGTCAAGGCACTCCAATACAACGAGACTTGAAACCTAATGAGACCACTCACAGACAGGGACGTCATACCGGGTAACTGGGTCTACAAAGTGAAATCGGGATCCAGTGGTCAAGTGGACAAATACAAAGCGCGCTATGTGGCAAAAGGCTTCAAACAAGCGGAATGACTGGACTACTTTGAGACTTATGCGCCTACCTGCAAGCCAGGGACATTCAGGATTCTACTTCAGCTATCAGCGAAGCAGGGCCATGCGATGCACCAATTTGATATCAAGACTGCTTTCCTGCACTCACCAATCGAGGAAGAATTGTATCTGGAACAGCTACAGGAGTTTGTAAAACGCGGATCAGATGGGGAGAAGTTAGTATGTCGACTAAATGAATCATTTTATGGTTTAAAACAGGCTGCTAACAACTGGTACAAAGAGCTGGCAAACTTCCTACTGAGACAGGGGTTCACCAGAAGCAGGAACGATCACTGCCTGTTCGCAAGATCAGAGGCAGAGGATCACACCTCCATCTTGGTCTGGGTTGACGACATCATAGTAGCATCAAGAAGTATGACAGTGGTCTCTAATGTCAAGAAGGCACTAAAAGCAACCTTTCACATGGAAGACAGAGGGAGGCTGCACTGGTTTCTGGGTCTAAGAATAAGACAAGAAGAGGGCAAAGTCACAGTCGACCAAGAACGCTACATAGAAACAATGCTTGAGCGGTTTCAAATTGATCAATGCAAACCCTCAAGAACTCCAGCTGATTTGAATTTGAAACTTCAGACAGCACAGAACGGAGACGAAGAAGAAGACCAGAGGATCTACAGAAGCTTGGTTGGATCACTTCTGTATCTGGCCAAACAGACAAGGCCAGACATCATGTTCACAGTCAACATTCTGTCCATGAATGCACCTGCTAATCAACACTGGATGCGCGGAAAACGACCTCTGCGATATCTTCAAGGTTCAAAAGGTTTAAAAATTACTTACATAAAAGAGGCTAGTTATGATTTAGTGGGGGAACGTGATGCAGACTGGTCTGGAGACGTGGACAACAGAAAATCAACAACGGGCTATTACTTCAAGCTCAACGGACGTGGCGCAGCACTCAGCTGGGGTGTCAAGAAGCAGGCCACAGTTGCTCTTTCTTCATCAGAAGCAGATTATCAGGGCATGGCAGCAGCAGTTCAGGAAGCACTCTACCTGAAACAACTTCTAGAGGATTTTGGCATCAAACAGAAACGTCCAATAGCAATTGGAGAAGACAACCAAAGTTGTATCAGACTCTGCCAAAACCCAGTCATGCACAAAAGGAGCAAGCACATTGAATCAAAGTTTCACTTCATCCGGGACAAGACGGAGGATGGGACTATATCAATTCATTACGTCCCTACAGACAAAATGGCAGCGGACATCTTCACAAAGTTCTTACCCGTTTCGAAAGTGGAAACTTTCAGAGCAGTTTTGATGGGAACAGACTCTACGCAATCAACTCAAGTCTGAGTGGGTGTGTTAGAATATCGATCAAACTATAGTCTTAAGCTTAGTGAGAATTATAGCGAATGTTTGACTTACCAGATTAGAAAGACAAGAAATATGACTTCGATCAAAGAAATTATATAACTGAATCGTCAAGAAATGGTGCTTAGAATCAATATTCGGTTCAAATTGAAGAATCTAGATAACTATAATTAGAGTTAGATTAATTGATGTAAAATCTCCGCAGCATGTATTAAATGATGATGATATCTCCGGAAGTGTGAAAGAATTTTTAGAAAAGTGCAAATGCATTCCATTTATGGTTCCCTTTGCGACTGATTTGCAGAAGCAAACCATATTGGGTAATCTTTACTACCCCCACTATAAATCACTGTGCTAAGATTAATTTTGTATCTTGACTTTTTCACACTGATAATGGGTATATATACAGCTGATTTTTGAGTCCTTTTTCATCCCCAAATTCAAATCCCCATCTTGATCTAATAATCAGATCTCTCCTGTAAATCTCTAAATTCTGCTGTAAATTTTCGTTTTGTTTTTCTCTCATTTTTGAGAAATTAATTCTTTTACTTAGTTAAAAAACGCTTTTTATTCCGCTTCCGAGAGTCCATAACCCAACAGGATTGCCTACCCATTTGCAGCCGTCAGAGCCGTTTTTTGAAGATAACTCTGAGCAGAAGAAAAATTTTTGCTCACAAAACTAGCTGCGAAAGAAACGGATGCGCCCATTTTGCTGCATATACTGCTATAACAAAAGCTGGTTCTACCAATATTATTGGATGTATACAGGAATTTATTTCATCAAACTCTGGTCTTTATGTGTATTTCAGGTCCTTCAAGACTGTGCCGAGTCTTGTATCCATAGCTGAACGGGATTGCAACGATAAAGAAATAAAGGACTGTCTCCAAAACTCACTTGGAGCTCGACATCTGCATTTTACCATAGAACCAGAAAATTATTTCAAACTCATCCAGCCTCCTCTTTGATTTCTCCATGCATTGTTTATAAATATCGAAGCTTCCTTATGTGTTCAGTTTTGTGTAATATTGTTGAACGTGGTTAAATTGTCTTCGAAAAATTGCCAAGATGTATTTTTGTATATTTCCTTTCCTCTTTCGCAGTGCTCAGGTGTCAAAATGCCAAGGAGATGAAACCATGCCAATTGATTGGCACATTGAAAGCTGCGTATGGATGCTGCGTTGCTTTCCAAAACTGATGTCTGTTTTTTCACATAAAATTTCTCTAATTACTAAATAATTTTAATTAATTTGCTCAGACCAAAATAAACGTCTTAAAAACTACAGCAAATTTTAAGTGTCTGTGTCTAGTGGGAACACTCATTGGTGAAATTTGCAACATGTTTAGAGGTAAAAATCATATCACAGAAATAGTTTTTTTCCTCGATTTGGAGTAATTTCGTGTTGTTTGAAACAGTATTGTTACTTCTTTTCCTCCTTCACTGTTGCTGGCTGCGCGTTAACGTGTCAAAGTACCAAGGAAATCAAATCAAGCCATTTGCTTTCCACATTGAACGCTCCGTATGAGTGCAGCTTTGTTTCCAAAGTAAATGTCCGTTTTTTAACGTAATTTTGTTAGCAATTAATTTCAAATAATTTTCTCTGAGCTATTACATATTTTAATTCCTACAGCAAGGTTCGAAAGTTTTAAGTGTCTGTGCTTATTGGGAACATTCTTTGGAGACGTTTCTAACAAGTTTAGAGGTAAAAATCATATAACAGAAATCGTGTTTCCTCGATTTGTGGTAATTTCGTGTTGTACGAAACAGCATTGTCACTTCCTTTCCTCTTTTCCTGGAGCTGGCTGCGTGTTAAGGTGTTAAATTACCAAGGCGCTGAACCCATGCTAAATGTTCGGCACAATGAACGCTCCAAATGGATGCTGTTTTGCTTTCTAAAATTAATGTCCATCTTTTCACGTAAATTTTTTCTTTTTAGCAAATAGTTTCAAACAATTTGCAAAGACCTAATTACATGTCTTGATTTCTACAGCAAGGTTCGAATGTTTTTTGTGTCTGTGCCTAATGGGAACACTCATTGGTGCCGTTTCCAACATGTTCAAAGGTAAAAATCATACAACAAAAGTATATATTTTTTCTCGATTTGGGTTAATTTCGTGTTGTATGAAACATCATTGTTACTTCTTTTCCTCTTTACCTGTAGCTGGCTGCGTGTTAATATGTCAATATACCAAGCATATAAACTCGTGCTAATTGCTTTGCACTTTGAACGCTCAGAATGGATGCTGTTAGGCTTTCCAAAATTAGTCTCCATCTTTTCACGTAAAATTTTTCTTTTTAGCAAATAATTTCAAACAATTTGCTCAGACCTAATTACATGTCTTAATTTTTGCAGCAACAGTCAAATGTTTTATGTGTCTGTGCATAATGGGCAAACTCTTTGGTGGCGTTTCCAACATGTTCAGAGGAAAAAATCATATCACAAAAATTGTTTTCTTCCTCTCCTCGATTTGGGGTAACTTCGTGTTGTATGGAACAACTTTGTTAGTTCTGTTCTTTTACCGCTTTAGCTGGCAATGTATTAAGGTTTCAAAATACCAAGTTGATGAACCCATACCAATCGCTCCGCACACTGAACGCTCCATTTGGATAAAGCTTTGCTTTTCGAAAAAATTGTCTGTTTTTTCACGTAAAAATGTTCTGTTTAGCATTCAACTTAAAATAAACAGCTCAGACACAATTACATCTTTTAATTCCTACAGCAAGGGTGCAATGTTTTATGCGTCTGTCCTATTTGGGAGACTCATTGGTGACTTTTCTAATAAGTTTAGATGTGAAAATCGTATCACAGTGATCGTTTTTATCCTCGACTTGGGGAAATTTCTTGTAGTATGAAACAGCATTTTTAGTTCTTTTCCTCTTTCATTATAGCTGGCTGCGTTATAACGTGTCAAAATGCCAAAATGATAAGCCCATGTCAATCGCTCCGTACATTGAACGCTCCACTTGGATGCTATTTTGCTTTCCAAAATTAATCTCCGTTTTTTCTCGTAAAATATTTCTTTTTAGAAATAATTTCAAACAATTGCCTCGGACCTAATTACATGTCTTAATTTCTACAGCAATGCTCAAAAGTTTTATGTGTCTGTGCCCAATGAGAGCACTCATGAGTGACGTTTCCAACTTGCTCAGAAATAAAAATCATCACAAAAATCTTTTTTTTTCTCAATTTGGGGTAATTTCGTGTTGTATGGAACAGCATTGTTACTAATTTTCCTCTTCCGCTGTAGCTGGCTGCGTATTAATGTGCAGAAATACCAAGTTGATGAACCCAAACAAATCTCTCCGCACAATGAACGCTCCATTTGGATGCTGCTTTGCTTTTCGAAATTATTGTCTGTTTTTTCACGTAAAAATTTTCTGTTTAGCTTTCAATTTCAAATAAATAGCTCAGACCTAACTACATGTTTGAATTCCTACAGCAAGATCCAATTTTTATGTGTCTGTGTCTAGTCTGATAAATCATTGAAGACGTTTCTAACAAGTTTAGAGTTGTAAATCATATCACAGATGTCGTTTTTTTCCTCCTTTTGGGGTAATAGCGTGTTGCATAAAACAGCATTGTTACCTCTTCTCCTCTTTCGCTCTAGCTGGCTGCGTGTTAAGATGTCAAAACTGCAAGGCGATGAACCCGTGCCAATTGCTCAGCACAATTAACATTTCGTATGGATGCTGCTTTGCTTTCTAAAAATTTTACGTAAAATTTTTCTTATTAGCATTTAATTTCAAATAACTTGCTCGGACTAAATTACATATTTTAATTCTTAAAGCAAGGGTCCAATTTTTTTTGTGTCTGTGCTTAATCGGAACACACGTTTTTATCCAAATTAGAGGTGAAAATCTTATCATAGAAATCGTTTTTTTCTCGATTTGGGGTGATTTCGTGTTGTATGAAACAGCTTTGTTACATCTTTTCCTCTTTTGTTATATTTGGCTGCGTGTTAAGTTGTCAAACTATCACGGAGATGAGCCCATGGCAACTGCTCTGCACATTGAACGCTCCGTATGGATGCTGCTTTGCTTTCCAAAGTTAATGTCTGTTTTTTTTCGAGTAAATTTTTTCTTATTAGCATTTAATTTCAAATAATTTGTGCGGACCTATTTACATAATTCAATTCCTACAGCAAGGGTCCATTTTTGTGTCTTTGCCTAGTGGGAACACTCTTTGAAGACGTTTCCATAAAATTGGAGGTGAGTTCATATCACAGAAATTGTTTTTTTCTCGATTTGGGGTGATCTCGTGTTGTATGGAACAGCATTGATACTTCTTTTCCTCTTCCACTGTAGCTGGCTGCGTTTTAAGGTGTCAAATTACGAAGTTGATGAACCCATACCAATCGCTCCGCACGTTGAACGCTCCATTTGGATGCTGTTTTGCTTTTTCGAAATTATTTTCTGTTTTTTCAAGTAAAAATTTTCTGTTTAGCATTCAATTTCAATTAAATAGCTCAGACCTAAATACATGTTTTAATTGCTATAGCACGGGTCCGATGTTTTATGTGTCTGTGTCTAATGTGAACACTCATTGAAGACTTTTTTAACAATTTTAGAGGCGATTGTCATATCACAGAAATCGATTTTTTTCCTTGATTTGGAGTAATATGGTATTGCATAAAACAGCATTGTTACTTCTTCTCCTCTTTCGCTCTAGCTGGCTGCGTGTTAAGGTGTCAATTTGCCAAGGTGCTGAATCCATGACAATTGCTCCACACAGTGAACGCTCCGTATTGATGCTGCTTTGCTTTCCAAATTTAATGTCTGTTTTTTCACGTAAAAATTTTCTTTTTAGCTTTTAATTTCAAATAAATTTTTACATGTTGTAATTCCTACAGCACGGGTCCGATGTTTTACGTGTCTTTGATTAATCTGAACACTCATTGAAGATGTTTCTAACAATTTTAGAGGTGATTATCATATCACAGAAATGTGATTTGGGGTAATTTTTGCCTTGATTTAGGGTAATTTCGTGTTGCACAAAACAGCATTGTTACTTCTTCTCCTCTATCGCTCTAGCTGGCTGCGTGTTAAGGTGTCAATTTGCCAAGGTGCTGAATCCATGACAATTGCTCCACACAGTGAACGCTCCGTATTGATGCTGCTTTGCTTTCCAAATTTAATGTCTGTTTTTTCACGTAAAAATTTTCTTTTTAGCTTTTAATTTCAAATAAATTTTTATATGTTGTAATTCCTACAGCACGGGTCCGATGTTTTACGTGTCTTTGATTAATCTGAACACTCATTGAAGATGTTTCTAACAATTTTAGAGGTGATTATCATATCACAGAAATGTGATTTGGGGTAATTTTTGCCTTGATTTAGGGTAATTTCGTGTTGCACAAAACAGCATTGTTACTTCTTCTCCTCTATCGCTCTAGTTAGCTGCCTGTAAAGATGTCAAAATTGCAAGAGGAAGAACCCGTGCCAATTGCTCAGCACAGTTAACACTCCGTATGGATGCTGCTTTGCTTTCTAAAAATTTACGTAAAATTTTTCTTATTAGCATTTAACTTCAAATAACTTGCTCGGATGTAACTACAATTTTTAATTCTTAAAGCAAGGGTCCAAGCTTTTGTGTGTCTATGTTTAGTGGGAACACTCTTTGAAGACCTTTTTATTCAAATTAGAAGTGAAAATCTTATCACAGAAATCGTTTTTCCCCGATTTGGGGTGATTTCGTGTTGTATGAAACAACTTTGTTACATCTTTTCCTCTTTCGCTATAATTGGCTGCGTGTTAAGTTGTCAAAATATCAAGGAGATGAACCCATAGCAATTTCTCCGCACATTGAACGCTCAGTATGAACGCTGTTTGCGTTCCAAAATTAATGTCTGTTTTTTTTCGAGAAAATTTTTTCTTATTAGCATTTAATTTCAAATAATTTGTGCGGACCTAATTACATACTTTAACTCCTACAGCAAGTGTCCATTTTTGCGTCTTTGCCTAGTGGGAACACTCTTTGAAGACGTTTCTATAAAATTGGAGGTGAGTTCATATCACAGAAATTGTTTTTTCTCGATTTGGGGTGATCTCGTGTTGTATGGAACACCATTGATACTTCTTTTCCTCTTCTACTGTAGCTTTCGGCGTTTTAAGGTGTCAAAATACCAAGTTGATGAACCCATGACAATCGCTCCGCACGTTGAACGCTCCATTTGGATGCTGTTTTGCTTTTCGCAATTATTTTCTGTTTTTTCAAGTAAAAATTTCTGTTTAGCATTCAATTTCAAAAAAATAGCTCAGACCTAACTACATGTTTTAATTGCTACAGCACGGGTCCGATGTTTTATGTGTCTGTGTCTAATGTGAACACTCATTGAAGACTTTTTAACAATTTTAGAGGTGTCTCTCATATCACAGAAATCGATTTTTTTCCGTGATTTGGGGTAATATCGTATTGCATAAAACAGCATTGTTACTTCTTCTCCTCTTTCGCTCTAGCTGGCTGCGTGTTAAGAGGTCAAATTGCCAAGGTGCTGAATCCATGACAATTGCTCCGCACAGTGAACGCTCTATTTTGATGCTGCTTTGCTTTCCAAATTTAATGTCTATTTTTTCACGTAAAAATTTTCTTTTTAGCTTTTAATTTCAAATAAATTGCTCAGACCTATTTACATGTTGTATTTCCTACAGCACGGGTCCAATGTTTCACGTGTCTTTGATTAATGTGAACACTCATTGAAGATGTTTCTAACAATTTTAGAGGTGAATATCATATCACAGAAATGTGATTTGGGGTAATTTTTGTCTTGATTTAGGGTAATTTCGTGTTGCATAAAACAGCATTGTTACTTCTTCTCCTCTTTCGCTCTAGTTGGCTGCGTGTTGCAAGGATGTCAAAATTGCAAGGAGAAGAACCCGAGCCAATTACTCAGCACAGTTAACACTCCGTATGGATGCTGCTTTGCTTTCTAAAATTTTACGTATAATTTTTCTTTTTAGCATTTAATTTCAAATAACTTGCTCGGATGTAATTACAAAATTTAAATCTTAAAACAAGGGTCCAACGTTTTGTGTGTCTGTGTTTAGTGGGAACACTCTTTGAAGACGTTTTTACTCAAATTAGAAGTGAAAATCTTATCACAGAAATTGTTTTTTTCTCGATTTCGGGTGATTTCGTGTTGTATGAAACAACTTTGTTTCATCTTTTCCTCTTTCGCTATTATTGGCTGCGTGTTAGGTTGTCGAAATATCAAGAAGATGAACCCATATCAATTGCTCCGCACATTGAACGCTCAGTATGGATGCTGCTTTGCGTTCCAAAAAATGTGTCTGTTTTTTTCACGTAATTTTTTTCCTATTAGCATTTAATTTCAAATATTTTGCTCGAATCTTATTACATATTTTAACTCCTACGACGTTTCTACAAAATTAGAGGTGAATACCATATCACAGAGATTGTTTTTTTCTCGATTTGGGTTGATTTCGTGTTGTATTAAGCAGCATTGTTACTTCTTTTCCTCTTTCGCTCTAGCTGGCTGCGTTTTATGTTGTCAAAATACCAAGAAGATGAAATCATGCAAAGTGTTCCGCAGAGTGAACGCTCAGTATGGATGCTGTTTTGCTTTCCAAATTTAATATCCGTTTTTTCACGTAAAATTTTTCTTTTTAGCTTTTTTTTCAAATAAATTGCTCAGACCTATTTACATGTTGTATTTCCTACAGCACGGGTCCAATGTTTTACGTGTCTTTGATTAATGTGAACACTCATTGAAGACGTTTCTAACAATTTTAGAGGTGAATATCATTTCACAGAAATGTGATTTGGGGTAATTTTTGCCTTGATTTAGGGTAATTTCGTGTTCCAATTTTTTGTGTGTCTGTGCTTAATAGGAACACACGTTTTTATCCAAATTAGAGGTGAAAATCTTATCACAGAAATCGTTTTTTTTTCTCGATTTGGGGTGATCTCGTGTTGTATGGAACAGCATTGATACTTCTTTTCCTCTTTCACTGTAGCTGGCTGCGTTTTAAGGTGTCAAATTACCAAGTTGATGAACCCATACCAATCGCTCCGCTCGTTGAACGCTCCATTTGGATGCTGTTTTGCTTTTCGAAATTATTTTCTGTTTTTTCAAGTAAAAATTTTCTGTTTAGCATTCAATTTCAAATGAATAGCTCAGACCTAAATACATGTTTTAATTGCTACAGCACGGGTCCGATGTTTTATGTGTCTGTGTCTAATGTGAACACTCATTGAAGACTTTTTCAACAATTTTAGAGGCGAATATCATATCACAGAAATCGACTTTTTTCCCTTGATTTTGGGGTAATATCGTATTGCATAAAACAGCATTGTTACTTCTTCTCCTCTTTTGCTCTAGCTGGCTGCGTGTTAAGGTGTCAAATTGCCAAGGTGCTGAATCCATGACAATTGCTCCGCACAGTGAACGCTCCATATTGATGCTGCTTTGCTTTCCAAATTTAATGTCTATTTTTTCACGTAAAAATTAACTTTTTAACTTTTAATTTCAAATAAATTGCTCAGACCTATTTACATGTTGTATTTCCTACAGCACGGGTCCAATGTTTTACGTGTCTTTGATTAATGTGAACACTCATTGAAGATTTTTCTAACAATTTTAGAGGTGAATATCATATCACAGAAATGTGATTTAGGGTAATTTCGTGTTGCATAAAACAGCATTGTTACTTCTTCTCCTCTTTCGCTCTAGTTGGCTGCGTGTTAAGATGTCAAAATTGCAAGGAGAAGAACCCGTGCCAATTGACAGTTAACACTCCGTATGAATGCTGCTTTGCTTTCTAAGATTTTACGTAAAAAATTTTTTAATAGCATTTAATTTCAAAAAACTTGCTCGGATTTAATCACAAATTTCAATTCTTAAAGCAGGGGTCCAATGTTTTGTGTGTCTGTGTTTAGTGGGAACACTCTTTGAAGACGTTTTTACTCAAATTAGAAGTGAAAATCTTATCACAGAAATAGTTTTTTTCTCGATTTGGGGTGATTTCGTGTTGTATGAAACAACTTTGTTACATCTTTTCCTCTTTCGCTATAATTGGCTGCGTGTTAAGTTGTCAAAATATCAAGGAGATGAACCCATAGCAATTGCTCCGCACATTGAACGCTCAGTATGGATGCTGCTTTGCGTTCCAAAAATTGTGCCTGTTTTTTTTACGTAAATTTTTTCCTATTAGAATTTAATTTCAAATATTTTGCTCGAATCTTATTACAAATTTTTAACTCCTACGACGTTTCTATAAAATTAGCGGTGAATACCATATCACAGAGATTGTTTTTTTCTCGATTTGGGTTGATTTCGTGTTGTATTAGGCAGCATTGTTACTTCTTTTCCCCTCTCGCTCTAGCTGGCTGCGTTTTATGGTGTCGAAATAACAAGAAGATGAATTCATGCAAAGTGTTCCGCAGAGTGAACGCTCAGTATGGATGCTGTTTTGCTTTCCAAATTTAATATCCGTTTTTTCACGTAAAATTTTTCTTTTTTGCAATTAATTTTAAATAATTTGCTCTGACCCGATTACATGTTTTGCTTCCTACAAAAAGAGTCCAATGTTTTACGTGTCTGATTCTAGTAATAACACTCATTGTTGACGTTTCTGGCATGTTAAGAGTTGAAAATATATCACAGAAATCGTTTCACTCGATTTGGGTTAATTCCGTGTGGTAAGAAACAGCATTACTTCTTTTCCTCTTTCGCTATAGCTCGCTGCGTGTTAAGGTGTCACAATACCAAGGAGATGAACTCATGCCAACTGTTCCGCACAGTGAACGCTCCATATGAATGCTGTTTTGCGTTCCGAAATTATTGTCCGTTTTTTTACGTATTTTTTTTCTTTTTAGAATTTTTGTTTCGAATAATTTCTGAGACCTGATTACATATTTTTGTGCCTACAACAAATATTTATTGTTTTTTTTGTCCTTTATTAACGGTAACATTCATTGTTGACTATTCTAAAGATTTTGGAAGTTAAATTCTTACCACAGAAATTATATCCTCTCTCGATTTGAGGACAATTTTAAATTAACTGAAAGATCATTGATAAAATGATCCTCATTCAATGAAGCTGGCTTTTCGTTTTTTGTTGCCAGAATAACAAGGAGTGCCTCTGCTCAGTTAGTGCTCCGTCTTGATACTGTTTCGTGGTCCGAAATTAAGTTTTGGATATCTGACAAATGCTTGATTGTTTTTTCGTATATTCCACACTTAGTAGAAGTCTTCCCACTACTTGTTGCGACAGTTCTTACAACAAGGGTCCATTTTTTGCGTCTGTGCCTAGTTGGAACACTCTTTGAAGACGTTTCTATAGAATAGGAGGTGAACAAAATATCATAGAAATTGTCTTTTTCTCGATTTGGGGTGATCTCGTGTTGTATGGACCAGCATTGTTTCCTATTTTGCTTTTTCGCTGTAGCTGGCTGCGTATTAAGGTGTCAAAATACCAAGTTGATGAACCTATACCAATCGCTCCGCACATTGAGCTCTCTATTTGGATGCTGCTTTGCTTTTCGAAATTATTGTCTGTTTTTTCACGTAAAAATTTTCATTTTGGCTTTTAATTTCAAATAAATTTCTCAGACCTAATTATATTTTGTAATTCCTACAGCACGGGTCCGATGTTTTATGTGTCTGTGATTAATATGAACACTCATTGAAGACGTTGCTAACAATTTTCAGCGGTGAATATCATATCACAGAAATCAATTTTTTTCCTTGATTTGGGGTAATTTTGTTTTGCATAAAACAGCATTGTTACTTTTTCTCCTCTTTCGCTCTAGCTGGCTGCGTGTTAAGGTGTCAAAATTCCAAGGAGATGAGCCTGTGTTAATTGCTCAGCACAGTTAACACTCCGTATGGATGCAGCTTTGCTTTCTGAAAATTTTACGTAAAGTTTTTTATATTAGCATTTAATTTCAAATGAATTGCTCGGACTTAATTACATATTTTAATTCTTAATGCAAGGGTACAATGATTTGTGTGTTTTTGCTTAGTGAGAACACTCTTTCAGGACGTTTTTATCCAAATTAGAGGTGAAAATTTTATCACGGAAGTTGTTTTTTTCTCGATTTGGGGTGATTTTGTGTTGTATGAAACAGCTTTGTTACATCTTTTCCTCTTTCGCTATAATTGGCTGCGTGTTAAGTTGTCGAAATATCAAGGAGATGAACCCATGGCGATTGCCCGCACTATGAACGCTCCGTATGGATGCTGCTTTGCTTTCCAAAATTAATGTCTGTTTTTATCACGAATTTTTTTTTTAGCCATTAATTTCAAATAATTTAATCGGACCTAATTACAATTTTTAATTTCTTCAGCAAGGGTTCATTTTTTGCGTCTGCGCCTAGTGAGAACACTCTTTGAAGACGTTTCTTAGAAATTAGAGGTGAATACCATATCACAGAAATTGTTTTTTTCTCGATTTGGGGTGATTTCTTGTTGTATGAAACAGCATTGTTACTTCTTTTCCTCTTTCGCTCTAGCTGGCTGCGTGTTATGTTGTCAATATACCAAGGAGATGAATCCATGCAAACTGTTCCGCAGAGTGAACACTCACTATGGATGCTTTTTTGCTTTCCAAAATTAATATCCATTTTTTCACCTAAAATTTTTCTTTTTAGCAATTAAATTCAAATAATTTGCTCAGACCTGATTACATGCTTTGCTTCCTACAACGAGAGTCCAATGTTTTACGTGCCTGATTCTAGTGGTAACACTCATTGTTGACGTTTCGTGCAAGTTTAGAGGTGAAAATATATCACAGAAATCGTTTTTCCTCGATTTAGGTTAATTCCGTGTTGTAAGAAACAGCATTACTTCTTTTCCTCTTTCGCTATAGCTCGCTGCATGTTAAGGTGTCAGAACACCAAGGAGATAAACCCATGCCAACTGTTCCACACAGTGAACGCTCCATATGGATGCTGTTTTGCGTTCCGGAATCAATGTAAGTTTTTTTACTTAAAGTTTTTTTCTTTTTAGAATTTTTGTTTCGAATAATTTCTGAGAACTGATTACATATTTTCGTGCCTACAACAAATATTTATTGTTTTTCGTCCATCATTAACAGTAACACCCATTGTTGACGATTCTAATGATTTTGGAAGTTAAATTCTTACCACAGAAATTATATCCTCTCTCGATTTGATGACATTTTTTAATTAACTGAAAGATCATTGATAATGCGATCCTCATTCGATGTAGCTGGCTTTTCTTTTTTCTTTTTGTTGCAAGAATAACAAGGAGTTGAGCCCATGCAAATGCCTTTGCTCAGTTAGGGCTCCATCTTGATACTATTTCGCGGTCTGAAATTAATATTTGGATAACTGAAAAACGCTTGATTGTTTTTTCGTATATCTCACACTTAGTAGAAGTCTTCCCACAACTTGGTGCGCCTGTTTTTTTCAACTTTTCCAGCCTCTCTTGTTTTATGGACTTACTAGCACAATTTTTTAAGGGCATTTTTAGAACCTGGATTTCCACGTCAAGGTTTCGGAAATTCCTTGTCAGAATAATTGTTACCTTGGGATCAATTGAGCAGTCACTCACACTGCTCTCAACATTTCACTCAGCAATTTCCTGTTCTATTGAGAAAACTTGAGAATACACTCAAAGAATTGTCAGATCTTGGGTCCCAAGGCAACACTTACAGTTTTTCCTGGGAAAATGACTTTCTTGATTCTGCCGTCTTTTCTATCCCAGAAACGCCTTGAAACGATTATCGACAACGTCAATCACACTAAATAAGCTTTCTGTCTAGTTTCCAAAAAAAATAGAGAAGCACGCCAAAACTTGCAAGATCTTGGATTCCCACGGCAGCACTTCCGAGAACCACAGTATTTCTTGGTAGGGTGATTTTCTTGATTTTTCTGCTTTTTTAACCAGAAAAGCCCTTTAACAATTAGGCACAACGTTATTCTGCAATAAGTAACCATTCTCCCTAATTTGCAAACAAATCTTCCCGGAAACTTCCTAGATCTTGGATTCCCTCACGAGCGTTTCCAAGTACGTGCAAGTTCCGCGCGAGCGTTTCTAAGATCTTGGCAATCTTCGCGTGGTTTTCCCAGGATCTTGGAAGTCCTCGCGTGGAATCGCGCACTGGGTATATATTTTTATATATACATATATATAT
>NW_027449969.1:0-17500 GCF_964194025.1 Convolutriloba macropyga
TATCAGACAATAGTTCGAGTTCTATCCCAACTGATTTCAGTGGACGTATCACAGAAACTAGTGTAACTACTGAGACCATTTAAAAAACACGTCAAACCAAGTTGCAAAAATAAAGAAAATCAATTGAAAAAAAACTGGCTTAACTCTAACAAAGTAAGTTCGTTCTGTTTGTTTTCTTCTTATTTCTTATTTTTATGCAATCATATAGCTTTATAACTAAATTTTAAATTTATATACATCTTCTCTGAATTGGGTTCTAGTATGACCAAATCTAAATCTATGGAGATAGATACATATTTTACATTTTTCCAATCTAAACCTAAAGTAAAAAATATGTTAATAAACTTTACACATACTGCATGTTATATACAAATCTGGATCAGTGTAAAGTTTTGACAAGTGCCCAAAATAATCGTTCACCTTTAACTTGCCATTACATAAATAACTACAATCATCAATACATTCTTTCCATGTTTTATTTTCACAGTTATTACACTTCATTTTTTTGTTGACGGATTGTTATTGTTTTCTTCTTTAATGAAATGCAACATGTCCCATTCAACCAACCATAATGTCTTGGTCATTAACACCTGTACTATCTGTGCTTTGATTAATCAAAGAAAGAAAACATTTTAATAAAAAATAGTTCAAATGATGAACATTTAAAAAGAGCAAGAGAGGAGTTTGAAGAGGACTTTGATTTTGAGGTTAAAGATAAACTACTACTACTATTACAAAAACCCATAAGAACCATACCAAAACTACTACTGAAGATAATACTAATACTATTATCTAAGATACAACTATAAAAGCCTTCACTAAAGATGATACTAATCTACTAAACAATGCTAACATCTATACTAAAGTTGAATTGTCGAAGCCGCTTCGCGGATGTGAATGTAAAGAATATTACCGCGTATTTACAAATAAAACAGCACTAACAAATTTTTTGTATAGTCATAATAGAGAACAGTAGAGAATACTGAGTACTATGATATAATTTCTAGTCAAAATATGAGAGAAATTTTTATTACTGATGAGTATGAAAATTATTTTAATGATATAGATGAAGCATTTGTATGCTCATTAGAAGAAACTAATAACTGCTGCCAATTAATAGCCAGTAAAAATTTTTAATATGAGATCACAGCAGAGTCTGAGTACAAAAAGAGAACCAAAGAAGAAGTTAAATCGCAAAAATAGTCTTCAACAGAGACTTAATAATCATCTTACTAATCATGCTATATATGAGTTTAGAGACTTCAGTCAAAGGCTAGGTTACGAAAGAAATATATGAAAGTAAGTGTAATGATTTCGTGTTTCTGGGAGTAATGTTTATTCAAATTAAAATTAAACCGAAAAAAAAGTCTATTTGTAGTCAACTATGTCTACCATCAGATCTAAAAAGCTTTAATTCAAAAATAAATGTACGTAATAATAAAAATAGCTGCCTACAACTAACTATTGACGCATGGTTAAAACCAGCTAAAAAAATTAAAGACATGAAAGTAAACAAGTAATTAAAATAATTTTACCACGACAATAGTATGAAGAGGACTATGACAGTATAAAACAACACAGAAGCTAAAAATAATATATATATATATAAAATTTTAAATATATTTATATATATATATATATATATATATATATATATAAATATGGTTATACACTCCTTGTGGAATTCATAAAGTAGGATTAACTAAACCGGCTTTTGGTTTTGATAAAGATAGAAGAGATATAGGAGTTTTAAAATAGGAAAATGAATGACGAAGCATTGGCGAAGCTTTTACACGCATCAGTGAAACTGCTTCGCTGATGACCGGAGGTCATATACAGAGCATTGTGCTCTACTTAAAACAAGAGAGACCCTGATAGTAGGGCCAGACAAGAGTAGACTCAAATTCTATGTTTTTAATACATGTACATTTTGGTTTAGTTCACAAATTAAATATAATATTCATACACGTAGCCATTCATTTAAACCAGAGATTGCTTTGCCGAAAAATTAAACAATTATTTTTATTGTCAAAAACGACAGAAAACAAAAAATATTATAACTGCTGATATAGAATGTTGTGTTGCTGATGTTGCATCACATAGCAACGAGTACTTAAGAGATGAACACAGTAAGTGAGGGTTAGAAGTTCAACCAGGGAACCGGCTTCGCAGATAGTTCGGTCAAGACTGTCTGAAAAAATTTGCTAGTGATCTACTAGCTAATGAAACTGAACATGACCTCAAGCATGAAAAACTCCGAAGAAGGTAAATGTTTTCCAAAGAAGGTAAATTATGTCATCAGCCTAATAACAATTGCGATGTATGAAGAAAGCGATGTATAAAGTAAGTTAAAGATCACTGTCAATAATTTGGTAACTACAGAGGAACTGCATGTAATATATGTAATAAAGACATGAATAACAAAACTTCGCTCCCTTTATATTCCATATTGGTAACCGTTATGATTTCAATCCATTAATTAGTGAACTTTTTATACAGAATAAAAAAAAAGAAACGTAGATAAGATTCCATTAGCTGCTTGTGAATCTAATATTTTTAGGGTCGGCCAGCTTAAATTATCAGACAATTAGCTAAGCTAGGTCTCTATAGCAAATGGCAAAGGAAAACTTAATTGCCTTAATTTCAGTTTTAGGTGAATTTCAGTTTTAGGTTAGCAGTTTTAGCCTTAAAGCAACAATTGGTATTTTCTCATATCAAAAAAATGTTAAATAGGAAACTCGCCTCATTAACTGAAACGTAGTCAAAATATTTTCAAAGTTCTTGTTTCAAGGTTGCTCGTTCTAAGTAGTTTGCAACCAAGTAGTTTGTAACGTACTTAAAAACTAAAATCGTATACTTTATTCAATATCCGAAGTGGTTACCTATACTAAAATTGTACTCGATGAAGCGTATGAAACCAGAAGTGCATCCCTCCAGCATTTTTCTATGCAAAATATCAATACTCAAACTTTAATCAAACTTTGTATTTGCCCTAACAACAATAAAGTAGTGGAACAAAACGGGGGAACCGACAACTCAGTGCTAACGCTTATTCATTGTTACTTCCCCCTTTTTTCCATTACTTTAGTAATGTGTACTACTATCATATATAACTTCAAATAATTTTCAAAACTATTATTTCTTGTCTTACCACTAATATCGAGTTAAGCTGGTAATGATTCATTATAAGACAATAGTTCGCGTTTTATCCCAACTGATTTCAGTGGACGTATCACAGAAACTAGTGTAACTACTGACACCATTTAAAAAACACGTCAAACCAAGTTGCAAAAATAAAGAAAATCAATTGAAAAAAAACTGGCTTAACTCTAACAAAGTAAGTTTGTTCTGTTTGTTTTCTTCTTATTTCTTATTTTTATGCAATCATATAGCTTTATACTTAAATTTTAAATCTATACACATCTTCTCTGAATTGGGCTCTAGTATGACCAAATCTAAATCTATGGAGATAGATACATATTTTACATTTTTCCAATCTAAACCTAAAGTAAAAAATATGTTAATAAACTTTACACATACTGCACGTTATATACAAATCTGGATCAGTGTAAAGTTTTGACAAGTGCCCAAAATAATCGTTCACCTTTACCTTGCCATTACATAAATAACTACAATCATCAATACATTCTTTCCATGTTTTATTTTCACAGTTATTACACTTCATTTTTTTGTTGACGGATTGTTATTGTTTTCTTCTTTAATGAAATGCAACATGTCCCATTCAACCAACCATAATGTCTTGGTCATTAACACCTGTACTATCTGTGCTTTGATTAATCAAAGAAAGAAAACATTTTAATAAAAATAGTTCAAATGATGAACATTTAAAAAGAGCAAGAGAGGAGTTTGAAGAGGACTTTGATTTTGAGGTTAAAGATAAACTACTACTACTATTACAAAAACCCATAAGAACCATACCAAAACTACTACTGAAGATAAATATAATACTATTATCTAAGATACAACTATAAAAGCCTTCGCTAAAGATGATACTAATCTACTAAACAATGCTAACATCTATACTAAAGTTGAATTGTCGAAGCCGTTTCGCGGATTTGAATGTAAAGAATATTATCGCGTATTTACAAATAAAATAGCACCAACAAATTTTTTGTATAGTCATAAAAGAGAACAGTAGAGAATACTGAATGCTATGATATAATTTCTAGTCAAAATATGAGAGAAATTTTTATTACTGATGAGTATGAAAGTTATTTTAATGATATAGATGAAGCATTTGTTCGCTAATTAAACGAAACTAATAACTGCTGCCAATTAAGAGCCAGTACAAAATTTTAATATGAGATCACAGCAGATTTTGAGTACAAAAAGAGAACCAAAGAAGAAGTAAAATCGCAAAAATAGTCTTCAACAGAGACTTAATAATCATCTTATTAATCATGCTATATATGAGTTTGGAGACTTCAGTCAAGGGCTAGGTTACGAAAGAAATATATGAAAGTCATTGTAATGATTTCGTGTTTCTGGGAGTAATGTTTATTCAAATTAAAATTAAACCGAAAAAAGTCTATTTGTAGTCAAATAAGTCTACCATCAGATCTAAAAAAATTTAATTCAAATATAAATATAGGTAAATATAAAAATAGTTGCCTACAACTAACTATTGACGCATGGTTAAAACCAGCTAAAAAATTAAACACATGAAAGTAAACAAGTAATTAAAATAATTTTACCACGACAATAGTATGAAGAGGACTATGACAGTATAAAACAACAAAGAAACTAAATTTATATATATATAGATATTTAAATATCTATATATATATATATATATATATATATATATAAACATATATATGTATATATATATATATATATATATATATATATATATATATTTATATATATATATATATATATATATATATAAATATGGTTATACACTCCTTGTGGAATTCGTAAAGTAAGATTAACTAAACCAGCTTTTGGTTTTGATAAAGATAGAAGAGATATAGGAGTTTTAATATAGGAAAATGAATGGCGAAGCATTGGCGAAGCTTTTGCACGCATCAGTGAAACTGCATCGCTGATGACCGGAGGTCATATACAGAGCATTGTGCTCTAATTAAAACAAGAGAGACCCTGATAGAAGGGCCAGACAAGATTAGACTCAAATTCTAGGTTTTTAATACATGCACATTTTGGTTTAGTTCACAAATTAAATATAATATTCATACACGTAGCCATTCATTTAAACCAGAGATTGCTTTGCCGAAAAAGAAAACAATTAATTTTATTGTCAAAAACGACAGAAAACAAAAAATATTATAACTGCTGATATAGAATGTTGTGTTGCTGATGTTGCATCACAAAGCAACGAGTACTTAAGAGCTGAACACAGTAAGTGAGGGTTAGAAGTTCAACCAGGGAACCGGCTTCGCAGATAGTTCGGTCAAGACTGTCTGAAAAAATTTGCTAGTGATCTACTAGCTAATGAAATTGAACATGAAAAACTCCGAAGAAGGTAAATGTTTTCCGAAGAAGGTAAATTATGTCATCAGTCTAATAACAATTGCGATGTATGAAGAAAGGGATGTATAAAGTAAGTTAAAGATCACTGTCAATAATTTGGTAACTTTAGAGGAACTGCTTGTAATATATGTAATCAAAGACATGAATAACAAAACTTCGCTCCATTTATATTCCATAATGGTAACCGTTATGATTTCAATCCATTAATTAGTGAACTTTTCATACAGAATAAAAAAAAAAGAAACGTAGATAAGATTCCATTAGCTGTTTGTGAGTCTAATATTTTTAGGGTCGGCCGGCTTAAATTATTAGACAATTAGCTAAGCTAGGTCTCTATAGCAAATGGCAAAGATCTACGGATATAAAACTAAAACACTATATCCATAATAGTTATTTTGGTTTAAAGACCTACGATGAAGTTATAGGTAATGCAAATTCAAAGACTTCAAAAACTCTCTTTCTGCTAGGTTACCGACACAAGAAGAAGTCGATATACCTAAAAATGAAAAAAAGGTAAAAAAAACTGACAGTGTTAACTGCAGAGTATTTGAAAAATGATGTGAATACATTAGATAATTGCACTAAAGACTACGTTAATCAAATTATAAAAGAATTTGGTCTAAATCCACTGCACTATGTTAGTCCCCCGACTGAAGCTATGATTGCTTGTTAATGACAATTGGTGTCATGTTAGATACCAAACAAGATGAACAAATGCTAGATGATTTTATAGAAGCAAAGAGAGGTGTTATATGTAGTATAATGCGTGATAGATTGGTCAACAGTAGTAAGAGCAACAGAATCAAACGGTACATAGATGCAAGTGAACTATATGGTTGGGCAATGATGATAACTTGCCTCATAAGAATTTTAAGTTTAATACGACATCTATTGATGTTATAATAAATACCGATGATTATAGTGATTATGTTCATTATACAGTTAGTGATATTGATTATAATGACATATCTAAGGATAACACAGAGTATCCAGAATTAATGCGATATAAAACAAACATGATTGATAAGTAATTAGTCTATTGAGCGAAAGATAGAAAGGTAAAGCAAGAACAGATACACTTATTTTAGACCAAATTAATGATTGGGGACTTCAAGGATAGTCAATACAATGAATAGAGGAAAATCAAAACAATACCAACAAGCAAGCAACAGCTAAAACTGACGCAGAAAAAGATAAAATGAAGTTGATGAATAACTCTTTATATGGAACAATGTGCATGAATCCTCTACCTTTCATTCAATATAAATGTTTACCTAATGAGGAAAAGATACCTAAAAAAGTAGGTAAACCCACTTTTAGCAATATAACTAGGTAAGAACTAGAATTGGAATCACCACTACATATAGGTGTCATTATGTTAGCATTATGTAGATAAGACATGTATGATGTATTCTTTTATATTCTGAAAACATCACTTGAAGAATTACAACCACCTTATATGGACATGGATAGTTTTGTACCAAGTTTTTCTAATTGTAATGTTGATGACAAGCATGTGGAATTGGAATAATGCTTAACTCGGAGGAAAATATAATGCATTATTGTATAATAAAGAAAAAACCTTAAAGGAATCTATAATACAAAAAATAGGAGAAAAAATGACAAAAACAAAAACAAGTTCGACTAGTTTAATTACTTTGACGATAAAAGATTCTGTGTAAAAAAAATTTGAAATTATCCTCATTGTGTGAATTTATATCTATACAAAAGAATTTTAGTAAATAAATTTAATCAAGCATCAACAGAATTTTTGAAAAAGTTAGAGATGTATAAAGATCAAGATATCAATCAATTAATTGAGAAGATTGTACAGTTACCTGTTCATAATTATTCTAATTATTCTAACTAATTCTTGCCGCTACTAGTATATATGACGATTCACACAGTTTCACCGTCGTTACACAATCCGAATTTTTTAAATAGGAAAATGGTTAAACTAGAAACACCAAGAGAACTAAAAAGATTAGAAAAAGAAAACAGAAAAAACATATTTGAAACAAGAAAAAAACAGTGAAACAAGAAGACAAAAACAGCGATCCTTGGAAACTAGAAAAAAACAGTGGGTTAGAAGAGTTGTTTGGTCCTCTAACTATAACTATGAACACTAATAGTGAGCAGGCCTTAACTGTGAGCAATCAAACATTGAAAGCACTCGAAAAAATGCAGCATCTTAAAATATTTTAAAATTAACAAGCTAATCTGAATCACCAGATGGAGAAGCGACTATTATAGCTAGATATATGGTTGACATTAAAATGTTTATGGTAAATTGAACAAATAAGCAATGACGATTGATACAAGACAATGAAAATGCAAATAATTTTGAAATGGATAGGTTAGACGTGGAATTATTAACCGATGGTATAAAAGCAAATGATGATACATATTTTTTTAACTAAGGGTTTCTCTATATTTGTCACTGATACAAAAGCAACTGAAAAAGATATAAGTAGATAGGAAAACAAAGAAAATTGATTTCTAATGTATTTCCACATATAATGGAAGTGGGCAAACTTGACAAAATAGAGCAAAAGCTATCGAAAATTTATCTCCCATTTCTGGAATAACTAACACTTCAACACCCCGACCTGAAGAAAAAGTTACAGAAGGCACGCCTAGAGAGTTTAAAACACAAGATAGTCTGCCTCAATTGAGTCTAGTAGTGATGATGGCCGGGAATCAGCACGATCCTTTGAACAGAAGAAACTAGGTAAAAGCGCTTTAGGACAGGTAGTCTTAATTTCGTTTACCCTAAAACTTTAGTAGAAAGACTAGAAATACTTACACTAGAATCACAAGTTGGTTATGATAGACTAATTGATGAAATGTTCAAGATATTTAATCAACTATTATCTATGAAAATTTTGGCACGAAAAACTTGATAATTTCATTTCTTCAATGTTGAATAGGTCATGCCACAATTACCTTGATTGAGTTTGACAAAATTTGAACAACAAATATTAGCTAAACAAACATTAGTCCAGAAATAAAAAAGTTTAAGATTAAATAATAATACCTATATATGAAGATGAAACTTGGTCAGCTGATTTATATTATAAATCATTTTTCGGTAAATATAATAGTAGTTATAAACTCATTTTAACTGTTATAGATAATTTGCCAAATTTGCTTGGGCAACACATTTAATGAATAAACCTGGTATATCTATAACTAATTGTCTTAGAATAAAATTATTAAAATGCCAAAAACCAGAAAATTCATGGCTTGACAGAGATAGTGTAATCTATAGCAAAACATCTATTCTAAATGTAGAGATTTAAAAACTGTTTGTATAGAAGAATTCAACATAACATTATTATATCTTGTTAACAAACCATTTTTCATCGATGGTGATGGTAATTTGGTAAATTTTCTAACGGATGCTGTTGTAACACATAATAATAAACACTCTACAATTAATATGACAGCCGTTGATGCTTCTAATCATTCTGAAAGTTTTAAATAAAAATATATTTACTTCTGCTAATTTGAAAACCAAGGGTATACCCGGTAACGCCCAACTTTAAGTTAACAACAGAGGAATGCTGATAAACGTAAAAATTTTTCTGATTGACATAATTCTAATTGGAATTGAGAAATACTTAAAGTTAAGGAACACCACAGCCAACATATAAGATAGAAAAAATCGATGGTGAAATAATAGAAGGTAAATACAATGAACAAGAATTTATTAATCTGATCTTGAATCAATTATTAGGGTTTAGAATCGCTTTATATAAACCTTCGGTCAGCTACGAAGTATATCAACTTCAGCGCCCTTACGTGGATCAACTTTAAACTCCGTGGCTAGACTTCCGGTCAGCTACGCATTTTTTCCAGAAAGTGATTAACAATGACAAAAAGCAGATTCAAGCAACGTAAACATCAATCAACAAAGAGTTGATCATTAAGTAAGTAGTAGTAGTAGTAGTAGTAGTAGTAGTAGTAGTAGTAGTAGTAGTAGTAGTAGTAGTAGTAGTAGTAGTAGTAGTAGTAGTAGTAGTAGTAGTAGTAGTAGTAGTAGTAGTAGTAGTAGTAGTAGTAGTAGTAGTAGTAGTAGTAGTAGTAGTAGTAGTAGTAGTGGTAGTAGTAGTAGTAGTAGTAGTAGTAGTAGTAGTAGTAGTAGTAATGGTGGTAGTAGTAGTAGTAGTAGTAGTATTAGTAGTAGTAGTAGTAGTAGTAGTAGTAGTAGTAGTAGTAGTAGTAGTAGTAGTAGTAGTAGTAGTAGTAGTAGTAGTAGTAGTAGTTGTAGTATAAGACTTAATTGCTTCATGAGGCATTATATATCAAAGGAAATCAGAATAAACACCTAAAATGATAATTATCAAAATTTTCTGTAATAAAAGCAACTAAAAGAGTTTTAAGTTTACTTTTAAAAAGACAGGAATCCATAAAAATATTGAGACTCGTGCAAGTTTGAACTAAATTTCCCAGTCTCACAGCTCTAAACAGAAAGTTCATATCGCATATGGATTTCTTTGTTCTATTCAAAATCAAAATTGGTCTGGACGAGCTTCGCAAGCGTTGATTGTATTGAATTTGAATGAGTTGCATCGCACTTAAATCATATTTGCCCGTCAAAATTCAATTCAGCATCGTAAGAACTTTGAACTGCCGCATGCAGCAAATCGGCAGTAATTTACACTTCAAAAGTCTCTCTCGATACGAGCTTGCTGAGCAAATCCTCTTAGTACTTTTGATTTGAAAACTTTCTAATTTTGTTAGTTCAGCACAGGAGGGAGACCAAATCTCATATCCGTAAAGGAGAGTTAACAAAAGGAATGATTTGTACATTGTTAACTTGGTTTGAAGAGGTAAGTCAAAACGTAGATTTCTTTTGAGTGATGTCAGAAGAGAGACCCATAGGCCATTTCTTCTCAAAATATGGACGTTCCATTTAAGACTTTCAGAAACATAAATACCTAACTGCTTCACCCCCTAAGTAACTACTTCACCCCCAATATATAAAGAGCAGTGGTCCTTGGTCTTTCCAACCGATAAAAACTGAGTTTTGGAAACATTAAACAGCATTGAGTTTCTCGTGGCCCAATTCAAATAGGACTGCACGTCGTTTTGTATAGTCTGCAAACCATTATTCAGTGCTTTCCCATCGTTAGCAAAGAGGTAAAAACTTGGCAGACCACCAGAAAGTAGGTCATTAATGAATACCACAAAAAGCAATGGTCCCAAAATTGAACCCTGTGGAACTCCGCTTGAAACGGAAGCCCATGAAAATAAACAGCTTTCAGCCTTGACACACTGTTCTCTGATCGTTAAATAGGAAGCTTAATTAAGGCTCACCAATTAGTCTTTGAAGATAATGATGATATTGATAGGAGGTTTACCTACAAACTAAAAATGCGCAACTTCCCACAGATATACGCTAAAGAGGATTGTGATATCAGATTTTTATTCGCTTCTAATATGATAATTAATAATTTAAGTGGAAATATAACTGAAGAAAATCTGAGTCTGATAGAGTCAAAACTAATACAGTCCAACTAAAAAAAAAACTAAAATATTGATGAAATAATTAATGTGTTTGATAAATCAGCAAGTGAACTTAAAAATACATTTAATTTTTGCAATTGATTTGTATCAGACAAAATTGGTAAATGTAAAGAATTATCATTAGAATTCGATAATAATTAGGTTAAACAAAACATTGCTAATATACAATTAGATGATATATTTATTCGTGGTCTATAACAATTAAAAGTATACAATAGAATTTTTAAAAAGACAATACCACAAGACTTAAAATAAATATTTTTAAAGAGCAAATTGATTGACAAAATAAGTCTAGCATTGCTCGAATTGCATTATGAATTTAATCAAGAAGATTCACATCTAAAGATTGAAGGACATTTTGTTAATTAGAATGGATGAAATTATACCCAGTGCACATTTACTTTAGCCAAACGTTTGTAATGTTAGCAAGTAATAAATAAATGATAAAATCTCGGCTTATAATAAATTGAATAACAATATTAATATTATGAAAAACTATAGAAATATTTATGAAACTGAAACTTTGTCGGAGTAAGTGTAATAGCATTATCATCTATAGCAACAACATCAGTTGCATTAAGTCGTATAGAAAAACCGTATTCTATACCAGCAGCTTTTGCTACTGCTACTATATATGTTTCCTTATCAAAAACATTTTATATTAAAATAAGAAAAAAAATTATAAAGTTTTCAGAAATGTTTATCTTAACTAAACAGCATACTGATAAACTTAAAAAGCTTTATATTAATTCAATAAAAAATAATGAGATAATGATGAAAATACTGAAATATTTAAATTATTTGAAGACTATAAGAAAAGCAAGAAAAAGTTTTTTCAACTAAAGTTAGTAGTTTTTGCTGAAAACAATGTGTTTAGTTGTAATAATACTACTTTTGGTCTAAGAAGTTATCGTTAAAGTCATAGCTAAAGCTAAGACCAAAGCTAAGACTAAAGCAAAGACTAAAGCTAAGTCCAAGAGTAAAACTAAGACAAAAGCTAAAGATCAAGCTAAAGCTAAAGCTGGGCTAAAACTGAAGTTCCGCTAAGACTGAGCTAAAGCTAATGTTTAATAATATTTCTTCTTTGTACCTAAATATAAACCTCTTCCTTCTTCAACTAATTTTATTTCTTCTCCAGTTGTAGCAAATTCAATTGAATCAGTTGTGGCTGCTACAGTTGCTCTACGGTTTTTAGTTGCAGCAGCACTTCTGATTTTACCTGGTATCACCAAAGCTCTTAATGGATTACAAGCAACTTTCTTTCCAAAGTTAACTGTAGCATTACCAAAACTCTTTAAAAAGTCCTTCAATCTGTCAGCTTCTATTGTCGCATCCGAAATAGCCATAGATTTATTTTCTTACAGTTAGTACAATAACCAGTTATTATTTTAGTACCCTTTGAAGGAAGATTTCAACGTATTACATTGGTAACCGGACAATGTCTACCACCGACCTAAATTTTATTAATTTTAAACTTTTCGAAGTCGCTTGTAATTCTATATAAAATAACAGAATTTTAAATTTTGATTCTTTTATTGTTGTTAAACCAAAACCCAAGCCCGCGCCTATGCCTACGTGTAAGTTCGAAAGTAAAGGTCTATCTAACGCAAATAGAAAAAAATAGCCATTATTTATGCAATAGGGTTTGTTAAGTTAATTAGTAAGTAAAAACTAAAATTATGGTATTGTCTATAACTATAACCAAAGCATGGACTAAAATTGTAACTCTAGTTTTGACTATAATCATAAGTTTCATTATAGTATTGGCTATAACTATAACTATGGGTCATCCACCATATTTCACCATAGCATTGACTGTATATATAACTTTAGTTATAGCATTGACTATAACAATAATCATAACTATAAATCAAGTTAGTTAACCATAATCATAGCTATAACTAGCCGGGCATTAGCCGTAACTAAAACTAGAGCATTAGCTGTAATTATAACACGAAACGCGAAGCTTCAGTCTAAGTAGAAACTTCTGGCGTTTGACCTTCAGGCACTGCAGAATTTCGGAATTTTAAAATATGTGCAAATGAGTGTTTTAAATACTAATGCAACTGATATTAAAAAAACCAGTAGTCAGTTTGAGCGCTGTGAGCACTGTTTATGCCGCAGTATTTTTTTCTCTTAGTCTTTGAACTCATTCAATCAAGTCCCATGAAGCATGAAGAATTTTCAAAAAAATGTGACTTCTTTAGTTAAATTTTAGGTTTTCTTTATATAAATTGCAAGCACTGATTTTATTATCCTGAGACTGCAGGGAAGGAGTCGTTTTACATTTTATTTCTCCAGTCTACATAATTTTTCATACATTCATTTAGAATTCATTGAGATCATATCAATTAGTGATATAATAATTGGCGTTGAGGTTTCGAGTCTTTTCCATTATAGCCCCTACCCATGAAATCATAGCCCCCATTGTTGTATAATTACCTTGATTGGGGGGGGGGGGGGCTATAGGGGCTATAGGTTATCTGACCACTCGGCGGGGGGGGGGAGGGGGCTATAATGGGAAAGACCCGATGTTTTAATGGTTTTTTTTAGTTTCATATTTCCCCTTCCGAACTGCACTTTTTCTTTTACTTGTCCGAAGAAACAATCTTATACATCTTGTTCCGCGATTGAAACGAAACTGGCTCAAAAGTCTTTGTATTATATACAAAAAATTACTGATTTGTAAATACCAAAATTAATGATTTGCGACTCTCAATCGGATATTTCAGAAAAATAAATTGAACATAGATGCATTTATTGCATTTATTGTTTCCATAGATGCATTTATTGTTTACAAACTCCAGATCGCAACAATTTATTGGGAAATGAACAGCAACATTGCTTATTTTCGACTACCGTACAACGTTATCATTGTTTTGACCTGCTGTATACTATACTGGCGGTGTATTCTCACCCTTCGCAAATCTAGAACCAACAGAAGAGCAAAACTCTTGACATTTGCCTTTGCGGCCAATTTGCTGAGTTGGGTTCTAACTGTTATGCCACATATACTGTTTGTGGATTTCGTTCTGTCTGGCGAACAGCTTTTTCTTCCTTTCTTTTTCTTTCTCGAGGAACTTCAGAACTACAAAAACAGTTTTTGGGGCGTTTCTTCTGCAGATTTCGACAAAGGGGGGTTAATTTTCAATTCTAAAACATCAGTAAAAAAGAGTAATTTTTTTAATCTTATTTTTTTCTTACTCTTAGTTCCTAAGTTTTTAGGAACTGATTTCGCTGAGACTTTCCCAAATAAATTTTTTGCCCTTGAGCAACTTTGGCAGAAATCAAATTTTCTCGCCTTTTTGTTAGCGGCCCAGTTCTCATATCTTTCATTTAAAAATCAAACATGATGACAAAGGAAGTCTGAAATTTTTATGAAAAATCTTTACACATCTCAATAAACACTTCTTGATATCCTCGCAAAAAGTTGAAAATTATCATACAAGTTCAAAATAGAATTAAAGATTATTTTTCCCATATTTTTGAAAAAATGGGAAAACTTTATGCTAGCCCCACATTATTTTTCTCAGACACTTTTGACTTATTCGAGGGATTTCCAGGCTAGCATCTGTGGTAAAACTTTGAAGCTCTCTGCGTCCAGAATTTCACTATGAACTGAGAAACTATAAGAACTTTGATTTTTTATACCTGGGATTTTTTTTTCACCATTTTTTTGCCATTTCTATCCACAATTTGATCCCAAATTAGTCAAAATTCAATAATTTACGACAATTAGCGGTTTTTTCGAGGACATCTTGGAAAAACGGGTATCTTATCTTTCAATATCTCCATATAGTATGGCCGACCTGAAGTGGGCTCATTTACAGCCTTAAGGTATAAAAAGTTAGTGCTTATTTATGCGCGCGAAGTAGGCTTACCTAGTCCTCTCATACTAGCGGACTCTATAAATCAAAGAAGAAAAACTTCTTTTAATAGGGTGGTAATATAATGCAACACAGGAGACAACGGTATACATATCGTGCAACTATCTAATAGTCTGGCTGTGGTCAGTTGAATTAGCGCAATATAAAAGAGAATTGTGTTTTCTCAGTCTATATTGGCTGCAGGCGTACATTCTGTATTTCAACTGCTACATCCATTCGGCGTTAAGAGTTTTTTGTCCAAAATCGTAGAATGTAGCTGAAATAAATTGAATGGGTCGTCCTCGTTGTGTGTTGAAGTCTGTGAATTGTGTCGTCGTGTGAGGTCCCTGTCGAGTGAAGTTTTGACTAGAAACGTCATTGAGTAATCCACATCGTTTTAGGTGTGGAGCCATTAAGGGTGCCAGATACAGGGTGTCAGGTTGGAGAATTGTAGTCTTTAGTCTCTCGGGTGTACACGGAGACTTCAATTCATCTCCACCAGGTACAGGGTTTATTCCAATCGGATTCGCCAGATTACCCTCTGGTTAGAACCCATCATTAGCTACTGTGTGAGCTAATTAACCCATTAAACTTCAAAGTTTACTTTCTACTGATTAAAGTCCGAGTGGAAGTAAAAGAAAAAAAATCCTTAATTTCAGTTTGAGGAAAAAGAAAAAAAATATTGAGGAAGTTAAGAGACAAGGAAAAAGCAAATAGAATATTAAATGCAAAATAAAGTTTGCGCGTTCTGAGAACCGCGAGTCTCGGTTTAGAGGGACAGTGACCCTGAGCGTGAGAGTGTGCTAATTAACAAAACTCGAATTCAAAGTCCGGCGCCCGATTGTCAGGATCCCTGAAAAATTTGAGAAAATGATTGTCTCTTGCGGGACAAGCGGCGATAGCCCTATGGAACAGATCCGCAATGCAGTGTGGTTGCATGGCCAAAAAGAGATTCGTTATCTGTTGTTCATCGGCGGACGGCTCCCTGTTTGCCAGCTTGTCCGCAATCCGGTCCCTGTAGAGGAGGTTGAAGATGTGTTCATACATGCACTTCGTGGCGCTTCCTTCTACGCACTAGAGGTGCTCGATCGGGACAACGATCAGGCGATGTGTCCAGGCGATAAGGATGATATAGAGTCAAATTTCCTCAACGTACCTTCGCAATAGCTGGGATCAGTCATATAGCTATAATTGAGGTAGCACGGGGAACTGATTTTTTTCCTGTTCTGAAGACTTGAATTGATGCGCTTTCGAGGGTTTGTAAGTTGGAAATGGTGCTGAACAAACATGTATTTGTGAATTGGATGACGCATCTTCGCATGAATCCCTTTGTGGGTCTGATTGTTCATATTCAATCGTGTAAGATGCAAGAATCCGAATTGCAATTGGAAGGTCTCGTCTTTTTGTTCGACATAATAGGGGGTAGGGGGTCCTGTTGCGTGTAAAAATTGTGTTTAGGTAACCATTTCGGTGGTGTGCTAAAGCGAAAAAATATTTGAAGGTTTGCAGAAGCGTTCTGTGAAACGCGGGTTGATGGGGAACAACAACACTTGAGGGGAATGTCCTTCCCTCTTCTAAGTGTTCGTTCTCGAGCTGGCCAAGAGAACGCGAGCTCATTTTAGGTTTGATCGTGTGCGCTGGGGGAATGAATATAAAATTAATCCAATCCGGGACTTGAATGCCGTGCTCGGTGTTGATGCTCAAAGGATTATTGAATTGATAGAATCTGAAGCTTGTGCCGGCTGGTCTGTGAAATGCGCTTTGTGTTGGCGTGAAGGGATTTGACATGGTTTTCGACGATGAGGTTGTGAGCATCGTGTTGGGCTGGTTGTATATCGTGAGGTGGCTGGCAACATCTGTGGTGCGAGCCAGAGTAGTGCAATTGGGAACCACTGTTTCCGGTGTCCAGCGGTTAGAGTGTCCTGTCGCGACTTCATCTGCCCACGATGGATTTCGTTGTGAGGGCTGTGATGGCTGTTTTGTTAGCTATTGTGGAAGCTGTTGTGACGGCTGCTGTCCTTGAAGCAGTAGATCTTAAGGCGGAGAGTAGCTCCTGAAGGCAGAGGGTTCACCCGAGCGTACGTGGCAGCGTCCACAGACTGCGGCTGTGGATATGACCGGGCCATCGTGAAGAGGGCCGGTGTCTGCACTTCACAATCTGGTTCCTGCACTGGATGAGGCCAATAACAGAGGCCTGAATGGTGAGGGGAGAATGTCGTCGACGTTCAGCATGATATAGTTATACTCCGTTGATCGGTGAGAGATCAACTTCTGGAAGGATCGGTGAGCTCTCATAATAGAAAATTGGTTGATTGACCTGTGTGATGTCACTAAAGAAAACAAGTGTTAT
Organism: Convolutriloba macropyga; assembly: GCF_964194025.1. Classification (NCBI taxonomy): domain Eukaryota; kingdom Metazoa; phylum Xenacoelomorpha; order Acoela; family Convolutidae; genus Convolutriloba; species Convolutriloba macropyga. The sequence goes on from NW_027449969.1 coordinate 17,263, forward strand.
ATTCGCGTTCTTGGTAAATTCAGTTTAAGTTCTTCGGGAAATTCTTGATATTCGAGATCATTCTCATTCCTTGAAAAGTTATATCGTTACCACCGAAACGCACCGCACAATTCGTAACGAGTGGCAACGCCCCCACCCGTGACAAAACGTTATTCACGATTCGGCACGAGGGAAGTCCGCACCCGTGACAAAACGTTATGCACGTTTGATCACGGGGAGACGTCCCCCCTCAAGACGT
>NW_027449969.1:20000-38870 GCF_964194025.1 Convolutriloba macropyga
CACACTCAAAAAAACAAAGGGCACACAAAAACTTGCACCCACTCAAACGTTCATACATATACACAAACGAAAACCCCACACAAAAAAAATCTTTAAACTTCTCTCCTTGTTTTGATTGTTTTTTTCTGGAAATAAAGTTGTGGACTTCTTGCGGCAATTGTAAGAGTATTTGTTAAATTGACACGAAATTTTGAAAAGAACTTTTTAAAACTTTTTCTAATTTTTTTTTGCCATTTTGTCATTCATGCGGCAAATATTTATTTTTTTGTCAAATTTTTTAAATATTGTGGCAACATCTTGCAGATTGCTTCCAATTTTGTCGAATTTTTCGAGGAACATTAAAAGCTGTCCTTAAGGACTCATTTGATAGCGTTGAGGAACTTTTGGCTGTCATAAATTTTACTTTTTCTGTCCTTTCATTAGTTTTTGGTACTTTCATTTCTGTCCTTTCTTTAGTTTAGTGTGTTTATAAAGGAAAAAGAAATTTTTACAGTTTTGTGACCTTAAAAAAAGTGAAAATAAAATTTGAAAAATTCAAAGAAATGAACAATTGTTTCAATTTAGTCAACCTAGCGATCTGACAATTCTCTTTATTTCATTTTTTTTCTTTTTTCAATTATACTACAGGAAAGTTTATCGACCTATCTGCTCTGACAAAGTGAACTTTACAAATAAGAAAAGATAATAAATGACATTCATCTTTGCCTTTGAAAAATGAATTTGGTTGATCTGATTTTCATTTCAATAAATCTGTTTTTTAACGCCTCCAAGGCTTTTAAAGTACTGAAGTTATTAGTTTTGTTCAAATAATAACTAAATGCAAAAAATAACATTTTCTAATATTTAGAGAAGAATAAAATTTTCTGCTTTTACTTCCTCATTTTCATTGTTGATTTTTGTTTCTTTTCCGGGACTTAAATTGCCAGAAAAAATTGCTTCCCTAAAAAATTCAGGGAGATGGATAAGAAGTTTCCTGAAAAAACTTTGAGAAAAACAAAGTAATTGAATTTTTGGAATCTTTTGGTCAAATAGTTTAAATTGCTAATTTTCAGGCTCGAGACGTTAAAGCATTGCTGTTTGAAAATGTCATTTATATCTAATTAAATTTAGTTCAAATTTTTTCCGTTGTCCCAAATTTTCCGTTTTTCCATTGATTGGAACAATAATTCAGAAAAGAATAGAATGAGTGAGGTTTAGAAGATAGTAGTTTCAGCGCTCTCAAATATTTGGTTTCAAAAGTATCTCGAACCTCTTGTCAACCGGGTCGAGGTGTCACCGCTATAAATCGCTAAAAGATGTAAGATTTGCGGTGAATTTGAGTAAAAGTGTAAGATTTGCGTTCAATGCGATGAATGCGGTGAAAAAAAAACTTTTAAGCGGTGAAAATTTTTTTTTCAGCGCTTTAGCGGTGAAAGAAAATTTTTCACTGCTACAAGCAGGATGCGGTGAAAAAAAATTTTCACCGCTACCAGCAGAATGCGGTGAAAAAAAATTTTTCACCGCTACCAGCAGAATGCGGTGAAAAAAATATTTTCACCGCTAAAATCGCAAAACTTACAAATATTCGCCGCGCTAATTTCAACGCTTATCTGATGTTCACAGGAAAAATCATTAAAGTAAGTGACAGATGGCGCAGTGGATTACGATGTTGGTGAAACGCATGAGGTAGAGGTTCGAGCCCTTTTATGGCAGTTTCTTTTTTGTAAGAATTCCGATGAATGCGGTGAAAAAAAATTTTTCACCGCAAAATTCAACGCAATTCTTACAAAAATTCACCGCTTTCAGCGCATTCAACGCTAAAAGATGCGGGCGCTTTGCGGTGAAAAAAGTTTTTTTCACCGCTATTCACCGCTAATCTTACATTGTTTTTTGTCAAAACCTCGACCCGGGCATTGATTTCATGGATACATTGTTGCATGCGTAGTTGAATCCTATTCTACCAGCCCCCCCCCCCCTCCCCCGACTGCCGTCATTGACAGCCCTCGATTTCACTCTTGTCATCATAATCCGCCACCACTTGTCCGCCTAATCCGCCACCACTTGTCCAATTCCACCTAATCCCTCTCCTCACTTCCCGGTTAGAGAAAAAATCGGAAAGTATAAAAGATAAACGGTGAAAAGTTAGTTTTTTCACCGCAAATTTCGCACATAATTTTGCGGTGAAATGCGGTGAATGCGGAGAAATTATGTAAGATCACCGCTAGAGTAAGCGGTGATCTTACAAAAATTCACCACAATTCACCGCTAAAATATGTAATTTCACCGCATTCACGCTAATCTTACAAAATTTTCCGCATTCACCGCTTATCTTACATAATTTTGCGGTGAATTGCGGTGACACCTCGGCCCGGATTTTGTTCCAATTCACGGATCTATTATGTTTCGCCCCCCCCCCCCCCCAGTGTTTTTACGCCCCCTAATTACAAATTATATGTTGTATTACAGCACTCTACTATGTAAAAAATAGCACGGGCGCCTGGGGCGTAAAAATATATGGCCACAAAGCTGGGGGGGGGGGGGGGCAGAATAGATCCCAATTCACTGACCTCAATTAAATCTAGACGTTGTAAATAAGGTTCAAAATCTTACATGCCGGCACGCAATGAGAATCGTAGCCCCCCAACCCCCCACCCCCTCCCCCTCCCCCCTAAATCAATAACCGAGCTCTTCAGCTTAGTCTCTCCCCCCCCCCCCTCTACCATAACATTAAACGGATCTATTCTGTTTTGACCCCCCCCCCCACCTTAGTGAGCTTATATTTTTTACGCCCCCTAGGCGCACGTGCTATTTTTTCACATAGTAACGTGCTATATAATAATATAGTAACATGATGATCTAATATAGTAACATGCTCCGACTATAGTTCTGTTCTCTGATCTACCTTCTCATTAACGGACCACCATAAATTACGGCTAAAAGTTTATACCATAAACCAACCTAAAACCAAGAACTGGCTTCTAACGAAAAAGTGGTCAATTCTGAAAACAAAATAAGACAAACAAAATTTGGCCTGATCAAAAGTTATTTTGAGTCCTCTTCAAGCGCAGGAAATTTTGGGTCTTTCCCATTATAGCCCCCCCCCCCCCCAAGCTTAGTGGTCAGATAACCTATAGCCCCCCATCATGGTAATTATATCATAATGGGAGGCTATAATTTCATGGGGGGGGGGCTATAATGGGAAAGACCCGAAATTTTGAGTACAAGTCATTTTGTGCGCACTTCGAGCTCACTTTTCCTTTTTATTTTTTTTCCTTTTATGTCTTGTCAGAAATAAATGCTTAAATTCGATAAATGAGTAAAACGTTCAAAATAGGTAATGAATCGGCTCATTTTTTTCGATTTCAACCCTTGCCTTTGACTTTTACAAGAGTTGGCCAAATTAAATATCCATTTATCAATCGATGTTGTTCTTCGAACTGTGAGATACAGTTATGGCTTCATTAACACTCTACTTGTTCTGATTATGATGCGACCATTTCACAAGCCAATCAAACGATTACGAGATAGAATCATCTTCAATTTCACCGCAAGTTCAAACCGGCATTGAGAGCTCGATAATCTCAAGTTATCTTTTATATAATTTCCAATACCATGAAAATCTTTCCCAAAATTTTTTCATATACTGAAAATTTGTTCACCTGCAGAAGTTTTTGATTTGAATGGAAAAAATACCTCTATTGTCCTTAATATATTACTTTAATTTTTCCCAGCTGATTAAACTTTGTTTGATCGACGTTTTCATTGATGACGAAGGTGCCTTTCATTAATGTATTCTGCCATGAAATAGTTAGGATCAAAATACCTGAGTAAGTAAAGTGCCAATAGACAAATCAACTGTTTGGATAATCAGATAAACTATTTTTTATTTGTGTTTTTTGCTTGAAATCTCACAGTAATTGAGTATTCTGTCATACGAAGGTTAAAAATTCCGTTTTTAGTACATCCTAAAAACTTAATCGATTTTCAAGGCGAAATCACAAACAATGAAAATATAAATCACTTATTACGTACTTTGTTTGCTTCGTCACCACTGAGATCAATCTTGTTTTATCTATATTCATATTTTTTTAAATTCATTTTCGCGTAGCCAACAAACAGATATAACGCTTCATTTTGTTCCAAAAAAGGTTTAATTAGTGCAAATTCGTGATAATATTAAGGTTTCAAAAAGTTTCTTGTGAAATGCAAAAAAGAAGGAATTATCACAATGCTCTTGGAGACCAGTAAATAACTACAGGAGTAAGATAATATCACAAAATACTGCAAAATATCTTAAGTTTGAAATGCGAAAATTAGGTGCCGCACATCAAAAAGCAACTAAGAAAGCTTGGAGAAGGATATCGAATTTTTCGAAACTCATGCTGCGAGGGTACGTGACAACTGAACTGAGAGCCAGGAGATGTCGAAAAGCAAAACTCGTACTGACCCTCCATTGAAAAATTACCAACCAAAAATGAAACCCCGGTTTGGAAAGCAGTTAGTCATAGATGATAGTATTTTGCGGAAGATAAATCAACAAGGGTTTTCGCAGCAGGTTACAATCCAATGGTGTTCAATAACAATGTCTGCAACAATAGGAGATATTTTCAATGTCATTGATTGCTATTCCCCTGAAGCCAAATGGTAATCATTAATTGTACATGTCGGACACATTTAATTTTACAAAATATTTCTTGGCAGGAGGCCCCAACTCAAATCAAGTGAACAGTCAACAAATGTATTTGAATTTCAAACCTCATCGAGCCACTGTATGCAAAGTGGGTCTTGTAAAAAAGGTGGCTATGAAAAAAATTCAAAAAAACTAAGTAAAATCTAATTTCAAGGACCATTAAGAAGTGATATGCCTCGATCTTGATGTTTGCTCTCCTTGGTCAGAGAATGAGTATCTGGAAAACGCACTCAAGGCTGATGATATCTGTTTGAAGGAGTTTACCCAAATTATGGCGATGAAACAAATCTGGTAGATAACATACGTCACTTTAAAAAAACAAATATTCCTCAAAATACAATTCAACCTCTGAACTAACGTTAAAAGTGAACTTTGACTGAATTGAATTACGTTTTGACATAATAATTTTGATAAATTGTTTGGATTTTTGGTTTTTTATAGAAACGTGACAGGAAACCAGTGTTACGTTGTGCAACGTTACCTTAACAAGGAACATGACAATTTTAAAGTGTGCTGATCTATATCCAGAGAAAGGCGATTTAGTTATGCATAGGGGCTGCCTGTGGAGTTTTTTGGTTTTTTCAAAAAGAATTTTGGCTAATTTGTGGTGACATAGAAAAGCAATCTGGACCCTTCAAAATGAATGATGCGCTTTTTGATTATCATAATTGCCTGAATTTTCTATTGTTCAACGCTGCAAAATAAGTTTCAAGATATCATTTCTGCTTCAGTGGCTGAGCTGGACTAATAGACTATTGTTATAGTAATGGAGACAGTATTTGTAGGCCATAATATTGACCTGTTGAGCAAAAACGAGAAAAGCACTTTTCATAACTTCGCGGCAGGACTAGCATTTCATTACCAAAACCCTGATATTCCTATACGCATTTGCAACAAAAGCAATAAGGGAACTCTGATTAACCCCTGGTTTTCGAATTATAAGCGGGATACTAGTTGAAAAATTGTATACCTCCTTTTGACATTGATTATAAAGTAATTTCGTTTGGAGCAAATTTTGTTGATTAGAAAAAGTAAACAAAACTAATTTGTTGGGCGATATATCGCTCTTAGAGATTAGAGAACAGTTCAGTAATAGGGTAACTGCAATTAAATGTTTACAGAGTTCATTTAAAGTTTTTGAAAACACTCGAGAGACACGCACCAACAGAGATGAAATTAGTTTCCGATAGCGCAAAATACTCCTTTAGATATACACGGGTTACAAATGAGGTTAAAGGTTAGTTGCCGAGATACATAGGCACTTCAATGATTGCAAGTTGGCCAAAAAAGCTGATTTTTTTTGCGGAATTTAAAAAAATGCAGTGATTGTGAAAAGAAAGGTAAAAGAAGAGCAACGTCAATTTTCAGTGGACTTTTAAAAAAAAATTGGATCCTCAAAAGAGATAGCGCTATTCATTAAAAAATGGAAAGCAAAATAGCAGCTCAAACAGAACTATGTTTGGTTAAAAGGGTAAAAAAACTCATGACAAAAAGTCTATCTGTACCGCTTTTAACAAAATTTTCAGAGAAATGAGCATCCAAAGAGCGTTGTAACTTCGAACGACGAAAAACGGGCAACATTTTGAGGAGTTCATTTTCAAAACTTTTACTTTTGAGGAAAATCTTTGATATTTCTGACAACTTAGACAACAACAAAGGACCCGAATACAGTAATGCTTGCGCATTGAAATCTTTAAAAAACGGTAATGCCAAACAACAACTCTAAAGGGTGAACATTTGACACCAATACAAAAAATGAGTTTTTTTTTCGGTTGAAATAATAGTCACCCTATTTCTGTGACACCTCATCGAGCCACTATAAGCAAAGAAAAGAAGGTTGCTGTGAAAGAAGATTGCTATGGAAAAAATTCAAAAAAAACTAAGTAAAATTTAATTTCAACGACCATTAAGAAGTGATATGCTTCGATCTTGATGTTTGCTCTCCTTGGTCAGAGAACAAGTATCCGGAAAACGGACTCAAGGCTGATGATATCTGTTTGAGGAAGTTTACCCAAATTATGGCGATGAAACAAATCTGATAGAAATCATACGTCACTTTAAAAAAAGAAATAACCTTACAGTATCACAAAATACAATTCTAACTCTGAACTAACATTAAAAGTGAACTTTGACTGAATTGAGTTAGGTTTTGACATAAAAATTTTGCTAAATTAATTGGTTTTTTTTTTTTTATAGAAACGTGACAGGAAACCAGTGTTACGTTGTGAACTGGATTAATAGACTATTGTTATAAAAATGGAGACAGTATTTGTAGGCCATAATGTTGACATGTTGAGCAAAAATGAGGAAAGCATTTTTCATAATTTTGCGGCAAGACTAAGATTTCATGACCAAAACCCTGATATTCCTTTACGCATTTACAACAAAAACAATAAGATAACTTTGAATAACCACTGGTTTTCGAATAATTAGCTGAAAAAATTGCATACCTCCTTTTGACATTGATTATAATGTAATTTATTTCGGAGCAAACTTTGTTTATTAGAAGAAATAAACAAAACTAATTTGTTGGGCGATATATCGCTCTTAGTGATTAGAGAACAGTTCAGTGGAATTTTGAAAAAAAATATTGGATCCTCAAAAGAGATAGCGCTGTTCATTAAAAAATGGAAAGCAAAATAGCAGCCCAAACAGAACTATGTTTGGTTAAAAGGGTCAAAAAACTCAAGACAAAAAGTCGATCTGTAACGCTTTTAACAAAATTTTCAGAGAAATGCGCATCCAAAGAGCGTTGTAACTTCGAACAACGGAAAACGGGCAAAATTTTGAGGAGTTCATTTTCAAAACCTTTACTTTTGAGGAAAATCTTTGATATTACTGACGACTTAGACAACAACAAAGGACCCGAATAGAATAATGCCTGCGCATTGAAATCTTGAAAAAACGGTAATGCCAACCAACGACTCTAAAGTCTGCACATTTGACACCAATACAAAAAATGAGTTTTTTTTCTTTTGAAATAATAGTCACTTTTTTCTGTGACACCACTTTGCCACAATTTAAAAAACCATTACGCAATCAGTTAGTAAAGTATTTGATAAATATGATCTAAGAAAGCAATTCAGCTTCCCATCTAAAATACCTTGAACTGATGTTGTGCTTTAATTTATTGTAAAGCAAATAGGAAATCTGCAAAATAACTACAACACAGTTGCTGTATTCGTAGACCTTGCAAAAAATTGCTATTCAATATCACATGAAATCTTTCCAAGAAAATTTCAATCTTTTGCCATTGACAGTTTTCTTTCTAATTTAAATTCTCTCAAACTGAACACAATGAGATATAACTGCGTACTGAAATATCTGTGAAAATAACTGAAAACCTTGGTGTTTCACAAGGGATAGTGCAAAAACCTGCTTCTTTCTGTCATATGCCAACAAATTTTCTGAACACTAGAAAGAGAAAATGACAGTGTTAAATTTATAAATATTTGCAAAATAGGGAGCAGAAATAAAAATTTTCCATTGAGATTTGGAAAAGTATTAGAAGAGACAGACAAATACTTGACACATAATGAAATGACATTAAATGGCGATGAAACGGAGTCATATTTTTTCGTAAATCATATTAGTTCAGATCGAGAGTTCTCTTTTTTAAAGGCGAGGTTACTAAAAACAGGTCATGCTTGTTGTTATCTAGGAGTACAATTTGATTCGAACCTAGCCTTTGAAAATCATCTATTTTCGGTTTTAATTAAAATGGCTAAAGCAATTCCTTTGACGTATAGTGTAAGAAAAAAGATTCTTTTAAAAAGTAAGATTTGACGTTTTCAATAAATTGCAATATTTCTTCTTTCTTTCAGCGGAATATTTTCTAAAACTATTACAACAAAATTCATAAACTGCATGAATAGGCAAACTAACTGCGGAAAAATTCATTTTTGAAAAAAGAACAATCCGCTGGATCGTTAAGGATTGTATTTTACAAACAAAGTTGTGTATCTGAAAAGTTATTGCTGACATTAGCCTAAAGATTCTTCGATCAGATGGAAGACTATCGAGAGCATCCGAAAAATCAAAAATGTTTACTAGTTATTAAAAGGCTAGACTTCACAAGTGAAAAAATCAAATTATAATGAAAAATGAGAACGAAAACGAACGGGGTTACCAAACCTTTGATCCAAAACCATTCAAAAACATTACAAACTGCCCTCTTCAGTCAGAAATGCTTAAAACATCTTTTTGCTCAATCAGCACACGAAAAATCCAGTTAACAGACAAATAGGAGCGATCAAAAACTTTTTCCTTCTATGAGAACGAACAGTTAGAATTTCAAGGTTATCGTAATAACAATATGGTACTGTGATTAACCTATTTAACATTTGAAAGCATGTGGTTATTAAACCTGTGGTTTATAATCAGAAAAATTTACATGTTTACTTTAAATAAAAAAGAAAGAAAATAATTTTCTGGCGACGCAAATTTTCTTTAAATCTAATATTGTCCCTTGAGATTTAAAACCCGCCTGAATATTTCTACATTTGCCAAGCTGTCATGTTTATGACATAGTATTCGTCCAATTTTAGTCATTTTTACATGAAAAAAACTGCCTATATTTTAGTTTGCGGTCTCCAGTAATCGGATTCGGATGTTAATTTTGCAAGATTAACATTGTCTTGCAAGATCTTGCAAAATTAACGTCGTCTTGCAAAATCATGCAAAATTAGCATCGTCTTGCAAGATCTTGCAAGATTAACATCCGGTTTCGACCGGGGTAATCACAAGCAGTTATTTAGTGCTCTCTATCCCACTTTGGCTCGGATGAAAGAATTACCTTCATTGTTTCAGTTTGAATTATCGGTGCTTCAAATTTATTGTGCTTTGGCATTTTTGGTACCGGATTAAAATGTTTCCCAGCAAAATCTACGATTTCGTAACCCGGGTCGAGGTGTCACCGCTAAAAACCTCTAAAAGATGTAAGATTTGCGGTGAATTTGAGTAAAAAGTGCAACATTAGCGCTCAATGCGATCAATGCAGTGAAAAAAAACTTTTAAGCGGTGAAAAAATATTTTTCACCGCTTATGCGGTGAAAAAGTTTTTTTCACCGCTAAAAATCGCAATTCTTACAAAAATTCACCGCTAATCTTACAAATTTTCGTCATTGGAAAAGTTGCATTAAAAACATGCAAGAGTACTGCTGAATGATCAGCAACCTCGTAATATTATAAAAAGATATAATGCTATAAGTTATGTCAAACACGCTGTCCACAGAGGATCACCTAATGGATAGACAATCAGCTTACGGATAAAAGATAAGCTTATTAAACAAAGATGTTTTGAATTTAGCCGTCTCTGAGTATAATTGTTTTCGTACTTTTTAACTTAGAAGTATTATAAAATATTGATCTCAATCTATGTGTCCTTCTATAGGTAAACTTTGAATTTCAGTGTTGACTCAGAGTTGCCTAGGAAAAAAATTAGTTTTTCGTACGGAAATTTGCAATTATTTCAAATAAATAATTTTAAAAACAGGTCTATTTCATTGGGCCAAGGAGTTGTTCAAAGCGAACCAAATTGATATCCCAGACTACCAGTAGTATGTAGGTGGTAGTGCAAAAAGAATGGTTTGTCTAACTGCCCTAAAAAAAGTAGATATTTCACACGGAAATTTCGACTTTTTCGCTTACTTTATTTTGAATAGTTAAATTTTATGGGGTCAAGGAGTTGTCCAAATCAAACCAAACTCGGTATGGAGTATCCCCAGTGTATTTAGAGTCTAAAACAAAAAAAAATTGCTATAGCTTGCCTAGAAAATGTAAAATTTATTTAATGAAGAGGTGCACCCCCCCTGCCCCGTTGAGACGCCGGTTAGTCGGTTTCCGCCCCACTGGGATTTTGTGCACCTCATGGTGGGGACGTAGTTGGCGTATTAGGCACATGTCAGCAGCTGTCTGGATTGTCATTGTCAAAAAACCAGCTTGGGTGCTGGTTCAAGTAATGTAAAAAAAATGATGTTGCTTTGAAAACCCCGAGTCGTGGTACCGCTTAAAAATTTTTTTTTCACCGCATTCTGACGGTAGCGCTGAAAAATTTTTTTTCACCGCATTCTGCTCGTAGCGATGAAAAAATTTTTTCACCGCTTAAGCGGTGAAAAAATTTTTTCACCGCTACTAGCGTAATGCGGTGAAAAAAAAATTTTCAGCTCTACCACGAAGCGGTGAAAAAAAATTTTTTCACCGCTAAAATCGCTAATCTTACAAAAATTCACCGCTAAATTAACCGCTAATCTTACAAAAAAATTCACCGCTATGAACGCATTGAACGCTAAAAGATGCGGGCGCTTTGCGGTGAAAAAAGTTTTTTTTTCACCGCTAATCACCGCTAATCTTACATTATTTTTTGACCAAACCTCGACCCGGGAATTCAATTTAAGCTTCACTTTAAATTAAATTTTATTGTCAGTCCTCAATAATTTATCTTTATATCAGTTAACCATTTTAAAATCAAATTTTTGCATTTATCACTAATCTGTTAGCTAATTTTACTGTACCTTTATTCGCTGGTGAACTAACTCTGCTTTGTGTATAAAAATTTCTCATCATAAAAAATTCTCTTTTGATTGAAGTTATAAAAAAGTTTTGCAGATTTAGGGACCCTGCAGTGTTCACACAAAAAATATGATCCGGCGGCAGGGTACGTACAGTTGCGCAGCCCTTTTTTTATCCTTCAGCAAAAATTTTGCTCACCTACCCGTTCTTGTCTAACAGTTTTGTCCTGTCGTAATATGCCCAAAAAGTTTCTTAATTGTTTTCTGTCGAAACAATTTTCTCACAAATGTTGGAGCAAAATTGCTGCTATACTTTTCCTGAGTTTTTAAGCACTCTACTCTCAAGCCTTTTTATATTTTCTCTTTATTATCATGTCCAACAACACCAGCACCCGCATTTTCACAACAAGCCCGGGTTGCCGATCATAAAAAAAAATCCCGCTAATCGTAAAAGGTTATAGATGACTCTCAGTAACCACACAAAGTAAAATACGATTTGTATGATATCCTGTAATCATACAAAGGTCTTGCAAAATTTTGAAGCATGCCTAAACGACCACAATTGTGACACTAATTTTGCCTGCAGTAAGCTAGATAATGATATCAGTTCAAATTATCAAGATTAATAAATTGAATTTTTCTAGTTATCGTACAAGATCATTAATGAGAATATGATCTCCTGATTTATTTATGGAAATGAAAAAACTAAAGGTAATCACGCACCAGCTTCAACACTGCGAATTTTCTCCACTTTTAAACTGAGGAGGCTTTATTTTATTCCTGCTAACCATACAAATTCCAGGGTACAGTTAACCATTTGCCAGTTTTGGCTATCTGAGGAACAAAGTAACCAGAAACGAGCGAATTGTTCCTTAAACTTTGAATTCTTTTATTGAAAAACTTCAAAGTTCAAAATATTACAAAAATGCTCAAAATTATTACCGAAAGAGCTTCGGAATCCGGAAAGTGTGTTCTGTTGGAACCGACATAAATGAAAAAGGTTTTTTTGTAGCCATAAGTCAATGAAGTGATTTGCGGGAACGTTAGAGTTTTTTGCCGAAGAATAGGATGACTTTTTGTCGGCGGAAGAAAACTCAAAACAATCGTCTAGCATCGCGCCTTTGGGATCTTCGTGTGGTATTTATTCGTCCCATATGGTCGAACCATACAGAAATTTTCTTACTGCACATCAAAAATTTATTCTCAAGGAAAATGTTTCAGCTCAAGTTTGTTTTCTCTCTATTTAAATCTATTCATACATGCGTTCAAACATGAACATGACTAAAACCTTGAGATTTTTTCCATTTGTGCCCCCTGATTACTGGGTGATACTTTTTGCACCCCCTAACACACGTGCTATATTTTTAAGTGAAGGTTTACTATGTTATGGCATGCGCTCTGTAACGGGGGGCGCACAATATACGCGGGGGGGCACAAACTGAAAAGATCCAAACCATGTTTATCAACTTACAGCGGTCTGAACAAAAACCACTCTCCTTTTGATCCGCTCTTCACTTTTGTTCACCACCAAAATCACTCCAAATTTTTTCACGCGTTTCATTTCCCGCTTCAAAAATCACTCCAATAAAATTGATTAAAAAAAAGGACTTCTCCAATACCCCTGTTCGAGTCGTAAAAAAGACAGAACACCAATACAATCCAATTCTTGGATTGCAAAAAATTAAGAGCGCTATAATAACCGGCTGAGAAGATGAGGGCGTCTTTTTAAACACTACCACATTACCACCTTAGAAAAAACATTACCACCTTGGAAAAACATTACCACAGGCGCAAGCCAAATAAAAGTTATCAGGCCTTAGGAGTCGAAAAACTTAAAATGACAAAATACAATCATTATTTAAACAAACATTTGAAAGAGTCGTAGTGACCAGGCTGGATGAGTTTAACCCGTTTCATTTCATATCACCCTTCGACCTTAAACGCAATTGTGTAAATTTGCTGAATTAGTTCTATTCCATTCAGTTGAAATAATGAGTGAGGTAAGTGAGAAGACAAATACGAAAAGTTGGGACTTGTGTAAAGCAAAAAAAGTGATCGAAAGGTAAAACAAATTTTTAAAAAAAGAGATAGTATAATAATAGCCCAATACTATTAATTTTACTCTACAATAACCTTTTCTCGTATGAACGTCAAAAATATCTGCAAGGAATAAACCAGGATTGTTCTTCCAATCATATAGAAGGCAACTTAGACACCTTCTCGGTGAAACTAACCATTTAGCATTCGCATCAGCTTGTTGTATCATAAATTACTAATAGCTATATAAGGCAACCACAAAGTATAATTAAATCGAGAGAAATTAATAAATGTTGATTAATAAGTTGAGCTGGCCTATATTTACCTAAACATTTAAGAAAAGAAGTTTTGTCACCCATAAAGGAAACATTTTGTCAGCCAATGCATACATTACACTACGATGCATTGGTCAAATTGTTACGTTTGAGCTGGGAGTAAACTTAATCGGACGAGTAAATATTTTCACTTTATAATCTTAAAATACAAGCCGGTTCCACTTAAAATAACAGAATCGTGATTGAAGTAAGTGTAGAAGAGGTTGCTTGACAGCTAGGGCTGAAAAACTCAAAATATGTGAACAATTTTCAAAAACTTGAAAAAATTGTAAACAATTGAATAAATTTGCGTTTCGAGTACCAAAAGATATAGCTCCTAAAATGGTTATAAGAAGTAAATATTTCTAGCAAAAGACATTTATCAATTTTTACAAAACTCTAGTTTAGACTGGTCCAACAAGAAATTCGAAAAAAAGACGAAAAAACGCGAAAAATTGCAACATTTTGGGCTCAAAAACTCCAAGAGTGACCTCTTGACCATGAAATACGGCCTTGCCAGTTACTTACCCACTCTAAGCATTTAAGAAAAGAAGTTTTGTCACCCATAAAGGAAACAGTTTGTCAGCCAATGCATACATTACACTACGATGCATTGGTCAAATTGTTACGTTTGAGCTGGGAGTAAACTTAATCGGACGAGTAAATATTTTCACTTTATAGTCTTAAAATACAAGCCGGTTCCACTTAAAATAACAGAATCGTGATTGAAGTAAGTGTACTACGAACTCCTTGTACGAGCGAAATAATAAAAATCAGTAAATTTCCAAGATTAACTTAAAGCAGCAAAAAACTTGAAATCATTATCATTTCAATCTTATTTTCAAATGTTTGAAAAAAATCAACGAAATAAACAACTGTGCTGTATGACGAAGTTACTTTTTCAAATAGATGAAAATCTGTTTTGCAGATTTGCAGAAAGTAAAAGAATTGGAAAGTTGTAGAGTTTTTCGGGTATCAGCGGCGTGAATGCCAATGTTTATAATTAAAAAAAGCAGGAAAAACATGGAAAAAAACATTGAACATAGAAAAAATTATTGAAGAAATGTTGAAAAAGCGGCAAAACGAAACAATTTTTTTGTTCGACGACGAAAAAAACATAGCAGGACAAGTCCTGAAATGCAATCAAAAGAATTGAATTAGAAACTGAAACTAGAAACTATGCCGTATTTCAAGGTCAAAAGGTCACTCTTGGAGTTTTTGAGCCCAAAATGTTGCAATTTTTCGCGTTTTTTCGTCTTTTTTTCGAATTTCTTGTTGGACCAGTCTGAAAAAGAGGTTTGTAAAAATTGATATCACCACTAGAAACTATGCAGTAACCTATTATCAAACCGTTGAGGAGGTTGCTTGACAGCTAGAGCTGAAAAACTCAAAATATGTGAACAATTTTCAAAAAACTTGAAAAAATTGTAATTAATTGAATAAATTTGCGTGTTTATGTTTCGAGTACCAAAAGATATAGCTCCTAAAATGGTTATAAGAAGTAAAGACTTCTAGCAAAAGACCTTTATCAATTTTTATAAAACTCTAGTTTAGACTGGTCCAACAAGAAATTCGAAAAAAGACGAAAAAACGCGAAAAATTGCAACATTTTGGGCTCAAAAACTCCAAAAGTGACCTTTTGACCATGAAATACGGCCTTGCCAGTTACTTACCGACTCTAAGCACTTGAAAGAATACTAAACGCGGCTAAGGGCCTGTAATGAAAATTGATGCCCGCTGAGCTTTACCGGTTTATCCCGTTTTGAAAGCTCAAAGTCATGAAAAAAGGTGTGAAAACATCTTACAAAAATAAAAAAACATAGCCGGAAGAATTCCGGAAACGACTCGAAGGAGAAAATTGCCTATCCTTATGACTAAACAACTGAACAACTATTGTGAACCCTGAACCTCCACAATTGCCATAAAAAAAATTAAGGAAGAATAGAAACGGCATTCAAAAACAAATTGAACAAAAAACTATAAACACTTTTTTAACTTGAGTTTTTTTATATAGTACAAGGAAACTTAAAGCCGAATAAAGTTCCTTTGCAATTAAAGCAATGAAAAGCTTGCAAAACAATGGGCAAGTCATAATAGGCTAAGAAAATTGTCTAAGATTTAAAAAAAGAAAAACTTTAAAAAAATAAGAAAAATGGTTTAAAAATTTCTCAATTTTTCTGTCAATTTTCCTAAGAAAAAACGAGTTATACCAAGAAAACTTTAGTCAATTGGTATCTGAATATTTCTTAAGTAGCAAGCTTCTATCCAAATCCCACTTAAAGTATTAAAACAAAAAAACAGGCAAAAAATCATCAAATTTTGTCTAAAAATCAGCAAAACTGAACAAAAAATCTCCAAATTAGCATTAAACTAAAATTAACTACTTGAAACCTTCGATTCCTATCAAAACAAGCCTTAAACTAATACAATATCATAATCAAACCTCATAACCATCAAAAGTTGCAAAAAAACTGCTTTTAAAAGCCGCACGTGAACAAAAAAATTCGCTCGCTTTGAGAAAATTTTTTCACACATCAATTTTTCGCTCTCTCAAAAACAGCGGTATGAACAAAAACCACTCTCTTTTTGATCCGCTCTTCACTTTCGTTCACCACCAAAATCACTCCAAATTTTTTCACGCGTTTCATTTCCCGCTTCAAAAATCACTCCAATAAAATTGATTAAAAAAAAGGACTCCAATACCCCTGTTCGAGTCGTAAAAAAGACAGAACACCAATACAATCCAATTCTTGGATTGTAAAAAATAAAGAGCGCTATAATAACCGGCTGAGAAGATGAGGGCGGCTTTTTAAACACTACCACATTACCACCTTAGAAAAAACATTACCACCTTGGAAAAACATTACCACAGGCGCAAGCCAAATAAAAGTTATCAGGCCTTAGGAGTCGAAAAACTTAAAATGACAAAATACAATCATTATTTAAACAAACATTTGAAAGAGTCGTAGTGACCAGGCTGGATGAGTTTAACCCGTTTCATTTCATTTCACCCTTCGACCTTAAACGCAATTGTGTAAATTTGCTGAATTAGTTCTATTCCATTCAGTTGAAATAATGAGTGAGGTAAGTGAGAAGACAAATACGAAAAGTTGGGACTTGTGTAAAGCAAAAAAAGTGATCGAAAGGTAAAACAAATTTTTTAAAAAAGAGATAGTATAATAATAGCCCAATACTATTAATTTTACTCTACAATAACCTTTTCTCGTATGAACGTCAAAAATATCTGCAAGGAAGAAACCAGGATTGTTCTTCCAATCATATAGAAGGCAACTTAGACACCTTCTCGGTGAAACTAACCAGTTAGCATTCGCATCAGCTTGTTGTATAATAAATTACTAATAGCTATATAAGGCAACCACAAAGTATAATTAAATCGAGAGAAATTAATAAATGTTGATTAATAAGTTGAGCTGGCCTATATTTACCCAAACATTTAAGAAAAGAAGTTTTGTCACCCATAAAGGAAACAGTTTGTCAGCCAATGCATACATTACACTACGATGCATTGGTCAAATTGTTACGTTTGAGCTGGGAGTAAACTTAATCGGACGAGTAAATATTTTCACTTTATAATCTTAAAATACAAGCCGGTTCCACTTAAAATAACAAAATCGTGATTGAAGTAAATGTACTACTAACTCCGTGGCCGAGCGAAATAATAAAAATCAGTAAATTTCCAAGATTAATAATTTCAAGCAGCAAAAAACGTGAAATCATTATCATTTCAATCTTATTTTCCAATGTTTGAAAAAATCAACGAAATAAACAACTGTGCTGAATGACGAAGTTACTATTTCAAAGAGATGAAAATCTGTTTTGCAAATTTGCAGAAAGTAAAAGAATTGGAAAGTTGCTGAGTTTTTCGAGTATCAGCGGCTTGAATGCCAATGTTTATAATTAAAAAAAGCAGCAAAAACATGGAAAAAATTAAAACATGGAAAAATACATTGAACATAGAAAAAAAATTTTTGTGTCTATCTTTTTCTACCTATGTCTTAAACAGACATCAGCAGTAGATTTAAAATGCACACAATACATCCATAGACCAGGACCAAAGTCAATTGCAGACTTATTGAACAAAAAGTTCAAAACATACTGGGCAGATTGCCGAGAAATATAGGCGCCGTTGATTCCCATAACTCTATTGGCATTGAAAGAAAAGAAAATATCAACAAAAATTGATTTTTGCATAAAAACAATTTTAAGTGCGATTTATTTTGATGTCATTTCGTAATTGAACATACTCGTGTCTCTCAGTGAGAGGCTACAGTGTCTAGTATCAATACCAATAAGCATCATAGATAGTAACTAAAACTTAGGAGAACAAAATTCAAGTACCGGGCATCTGAAAATGGGCTTTATGGGGTTATTCCGTTTTCACTTCTGACTTTGATTTTTTTATACTGACTCTCTTGGTTTTCAATTGCTTTGCTGAGCAGCTGCTGTTTAAACGGGCTTTGAGCAGATTGACAGAAAAGTGAAACTAGCCTAGAGAAGTCAAAAAGATTTCACGCAAAATTTCGAAAAAGCGAAATGGGTAAAGCGAAAAAAAAGTTCGACGAAGTAAAAAAAACATAGCAGGACAAGTCCTGACGTACAATTCAAAGAATTTTCATTGACTTAACAGAAAAACTAGACCTAAAATGGACTATGAGTGAATTGAGAAAATCATTTTTAAAAAAAATCAGATAAAAAAAATAAGAAAAAAACAGAAAATCAATGTCCAAATTCCGCATGTGAACAAAAAAAACCACTAGCGAGAAAAACTTAATTCAAACAAAAAAACTAGGCCTAGAATGAGCAGTGAATGGGTTGGTAAAACCAATTAGAGAAAAATCCGATCCAAAAAACCGAAAAAACAGTAAAAATCAGAGTGAAATTGCCGCATGTGAACAAAAAAACCACCACGGAGAAACCGAATTTTTGTTCAAACACCGTTTTCTCACTCTACTTTAAAATTAGAGCGAAAAAAAATCACGCCGCAAAACCACTCGCTTTTTCACTCCATTTCCTGTTTCGGCGTGACCAAAATCACTACTCCAATTTGACTTCAAAAATCATGAAAATGTGTGAACAGATCGTAAAAAAGACAGCGCCCCAATACAATTCAAATTCTTTGAAATGTAAAAAAAATAGGAGCGCTATAATAGCCGGCTGAGAAGATGAGGGCGGCTATTAATAATTGAATTTATTTGAAAAACTGTTTCAGCGAGCTAAAGGACTCCAATGAGAAAACACTAGAGAGAGAAATTAATAAATGTTGATTAATAAGTTGAGCTGGCCTATATTTACCTAAACATTTAAGAAAAGAAGTTTTGTC
>NW_027449970.1:0-17152 GCF_964194025.1 Convolutriloba macropyga
AAAACAAGTAAGGGCTCAATTTCCTGCTACCAAATACTTTGAAACATTCTCCCTTACTTAACGCCAAATCATCGTCAGTACTAGCCAAGTCTAATTCCAAGTCTAGTTATCAGTACTGATTCAGAGCTATGATCATAACACTTGGCTTGAATTGAAAGGTCATAATGGTCAGACTCGAAAAGTCTTGCTTGTCCAAAACGTGCATTTCTAAATGCAAGTCTTAGCCAAGACTTGGTAAGTCTTAGTCCAAGTCTTGGCCAAGACTTGGCAAGTCTTAATCCGAATCTTGGCCAAGACTTGGCAAATTTTAAACGTCAAAATTAACCGGTGTTATAACCAACCATAACCCGAATATTTTTAACACTAGCACTAACTGAGGGCAACATATGTTTACGGGAAAGTTTGAAATGAGGCACATTTATTGGTGATTCCGTTCCGACTGATTGGTGATTCGAGTATTTTGTACAAGAATAGTGTCAACTGACACTTGGTGAGAACAGCAAGAGCTCGGGCCATCTGAGGAAACCTAACAGTTGCATACCTTCTAACATTTGGGCCTCGGTTGAACCGTTCGACATTTGGTTTATCTGAAAAGTACAAAACTTGGCGATTTCGGCTATTTTTGAAGCTGAAACGGCTGAAAAATGACTGAAAATGGACCAGAGCACCTGAAATACCCACAATTTGCGCTGAATAGACCCGGGAGCTAATATTTTGTTTGGCATGCTCCGGCATCGTTTTCAACACTCCAGAAAAATTCGCGAAAATCGTGGCACGTGGCAAAATTTTTTGGAATTTGAAATTTTTACTAGAAATTTTTTGAAATTTAATTTTGACGTTGGGGATCAACTTAAAGGTGTTACCTTAGTCTTGGCCATGACTCTCCAGTTTTGTAAGGCTTGCTTTAAGACTTGCCCAGTGCTGAAAAACGAAATAAAACTTGGTTTGGTACGGGCTAAATTAAACAAAACTTTTTGATAGAGCAAAGCGCGATTAATTTTTGTACGCAAAATATTGAATGAATCTCTAACTCTGCGAGACAGGCACAGGCTCGAAAGCCTGTTGGCATCGATACTAAATTTTGCTAAGCAAACTATAATAGCAGACATCAAATAATTTACTATGAAAATTTTTTACCACGCTTTCTGAATGGCAGACGGTTATGAATTTCAACGGTGGCAAGAGCTTGATGCGACAACTGTAGCATACCTGAACAGTTTGACTGCTTTGCATAGGTTCAATTCATAGCAAAGAGTTGGTTATGTTTCTGAAATCTTGCCCGTCGCCAGAAAAACTCCTGTTGTTTCTACCTGTTAAAACTCTACATTGTACCCTTCCAACTTCCTGAAAAATATCATCTTAAAATCTTCAATGTTCGACCATTGTGTTTTGTATAAAGCTAGCATTTTCTTTACTATTACAAAAAGATTTTGCCATCGTAAGTTATCACTTGAATTGATTCGAAATTATCGTGGGTCCATTCTTGTTCTCTACAAATTACTTTTTATCATAATCTGAAGGCAGCATGAAATTTTCAGGTTTGAACATTCCTGAAGTATGAACAAAATTTTTCTTCATAACAACTCCATCCTTCCTTCTCGTTCCATCTCTATTTTGAAAAGCACTTGCAAGGTTCCTTCGTTGAACTTGGCCCGAATTTGAACTTTGACCTAGATTCAAGCGCTGAAGAAACTCGGGTGCCCTCGAAATCAACTCATCGGTTTTACCAGACAAAATTGTTCGTTTATCAGAACGGTACAATCGGCTGTTTGTTCCTAACTGAGACGGCAATTTTGAACTCTCGCTGCTACCTTGTGTTGATTCAACAATAACTTCTTTTGTGAACGTCGGTTGCGAACTTATATTTTTGCAACTTAAGAGGAATTTTTGGGTCTGGGACAAATGGGGATTGATCTCTGAAGATAGTTTTGACCTTGTGTGTGGATCCATGTGAGGAAGCTTTGCTCGAAACAGAATCCTTGTTACTGTCCGGGCCGCCAAAAATGGAGGCTGTTCTGGTAGGAGCTTTAGATGTATGTATTATGAATGACTCTTGACCCCAATTGACCTTGTATTGTCTTCCCGAGGATGGAATAACCTGTTCGTCAACTGTCTCAGAAGAGGTGTCCTATGTATAATTGCAGCGGTGAAAAAGAGTAGAAATTTTTGCAACATTTTGCAATTGTTCCTTCTATGTGTTTCAGTTAAAATAAACATTGTTGTCCTTTTTATTCGAATCCTTGATCACTATAGCAACCAGAAATGATTTCATCTCAATCATTACAAATTTTAATATTTTTGGGGAGACAACGAAACATTTTGGAGAAAAAGAATTGAAAATGCATCTGTAATTTCTTAATACTCGCAAATAATGTGAAGCAATCTTCTGGATTGCAACCCTCCAAAATTTCAAACTTGACTTAAAAATGTGCATTTTGCTGCCAATGACAAACAGAGCGCAATGTGAAAAAACCAAAAGTTTTCACTGCTGGGGAGCTGTGTCGACGATTATTGAGAGTGGTCGATGTCTCAATGCTGGTCTCCGAAATGTGGCTTGTTGTTGGGGTGGGTGTGATGGCACGTTCTCGTGACGTAGAAGTTCGGTCTGATAAGGCAAAAGCTGTTCCACTGCTGGGCTGAGAAATTGAACTTTTAATAGTTCTCGCAGTGTCTGCTAAAACAAAATTACTGTCGTTTATTCTGTAAAAACTAATAGAATGTGTTTGATCTTTTCAATTGGGAAAGCAACCCGGATCATAGTCTCAGTGTAAATCAGCGCTGAATCAGAGATTTTCCATTCTGCAATTTTACTATGACATGTTTTACTGATGTCAAAAATTCGCCAAAGGCTCCATTTGAGAAGTTGACTTAAGACAGTGATGTTCGTTATGAAGAGACTTTATGTCGATTTTAATTGTCCGGGTTGGCAGTGGTTTGACCGATAATGACCACAGTTCACCATGCTGTGACCAAAAAAATTCGTGGTTGACCATGTGTCAACCAACAAACATGATTAAAAATATACGTGAAAAAACGATGTATCAAAGATCTAGGTAATCAGAACAACAGTTGCGCTTTTCAGAACAACAGTTGCGCTTTTCTGAGAACAACAGTTGCGCTTTTCAAGAACAGTTGCGCTTTCTTTCTTTCAAGTTGGCCTTCAATAGCACATTAAACGTGCATCTTTATGAACAAAAACTTGAACGTTTAGAACCAACTCAACACTAGCATATCTGAATCTAATAACGTGTTTGCATAATCATTTCTATATTAAAACACTAGTTTTCTACTATGTACCCAGCTCGTGTGTAAGAACTGGGAACGGCCATTGTCTAATAATTAACAGTTCATTTGTGGATTTTTGTTTCTCTTTCTCTTTTTTACTTCACAATTCTTCAGAAGTTTGTATTTATCCTTGTTACAATTAACTTTTGACCCGACTCACAGCTGGATGGAAATGGAGGGTGAATCAAGTCAACTGAAGAAGCAGGTGGATCAATTGCAGAATTCGGTCACAGGTTTGATCGCAAAAAACAAAGAACAGGAAAGTAAAATAAAAAATCTTGAAAAAATGCAATTTGTTATGAATGAGCGCCTCAGAGCACAAGAAAGGTACACGAGCAAAGACTGCCTAATTATCTGCAATCCGCCTTTCGATCCAAGAGATAGCAAAAATGTACTGAAAAATACCTTGAGATTTTTTAGCGATTTTCTGAAAAAAAATCACACTGAGAACAGAATAAAAGCATGTCATATTTTACCGGGAACTGCTAATGGAGATCAATATGACTCGGTTATTTGCATGTTTGTCTATTTCAACGAGAAAGACAGAATGTTTGGGGCAAGACGAAAGTTAAAAACTGCAAAAAACAGCCTGAATAAAAAACCTATTTTCTTGAATGAACGACTACCAAAGTTTGAAGCTGAAATTAGGGCTGAGGCAAATAGACAGGGCTTCATTACTTCGACAAAAAATTGTTCTGTATCTGTATTGGTGAAGCGAAACAACAATGATACTGGCTATCACAACATCAATCAAATTAGCGATCTTGAGAATGTCAAAAACCCGATCAAACGAGAAAACCAAAAAAGGAAATACTGCCTTGATGATGACGACAAAGTTGATGATGACAGAGAGAAGTCACCTGACTTCAAAGAAATCTTTAAGTGCTGACTGAACAAAAAAAACAAAGACGTTTAGTGAACAAATTAAAAATATTTTTGTTTTGTGCTAATGTTATTCTAATCTTGTTGGCATTTTTGGGAAGCAGTTCCTATTTTGAGGCCCCGTAAAAGAAAAGTATTCAATTAGATACGTCAAAATTTCTAGATTTTTCTTCTTTTTTAATTGATTTAGATTAATTCTGATTTACTGTAAAACAAAAAATGTGACTGCGATTACGCGTCACATATAAATATATAAAGATAATTGTATAAATATTTAAATGTGAAATATAGTAACTGACTGCGATTACGCGTCACTACGACCAAAAATCAATGAAGAAAGAAATTGTTTGCACATCGGATTTGATGGCTGCGATAAAGCGCCTATTTAAATTCGAAGATGTCGTTTCTTTTTATTTCTCTCAATGTGAAAACAGGATCACCCAAGATAAATCAAGTATATCAACTGATTGCTGCGATTACGCGCTTGAAGTTGTTAAACTTGTAAACTTTCTCCAAATACATGATCTTAGCAGTAAATTTCTTATTTGTTTTTCTCTTCGTTTTGTTTTTTTTTCCTTTTAGGCTATATATTTTTAAATATTTTAACAAAAAAAATACATTATGTCTACGATTTAGCTTTTTCTCGAAAAAACAGTTTTTTACTCTGGTAACCAGAGTTGTTTTAACTCTAACGTCATATCCGCTAACACTTTAAACTTTGCTGCTACAATCCATTGAAGACAATGGTCGTCCCACTTTTCTTCCACTTGTACATATCATTTTAGTACAACAAAATGCAAAAGCTCTTCATGCTTCAAAATATAAGATCTATATACAAAAATTTAGATCAGCTTCAAATTCTAGTAAACAGTTTAGATACTCTACCCTTAGCCGTCTGCTTAACAGAAACATTGATAAATGAAGAGTATGACACTGCTTGTTTGCAACTATATGGTTATCAAAAAATCGTCACAGTCAGTAGGGGTGTAAAGCGAAATCGAGGTGGAGGAGTTGGTATTTTTCTGAAAAATAAAATAAAGTTCGAAACAGTAAGCAAATACACCAGCAATGAGTGCCAAATTTTGACACTAAAATTTTGCTATAATAATTTAAAAGTTTTTTTAACTACAATATACGTCAAACCAAACACGTCCAACGAAAAACTAAGCACAAGCTTAGGAAACCATTTTGAGAAAGTTGTTATTCCAGAAGACTGTATGTCAGTTATATGTGGTGATTTCAATATAAATCATCACACCGTTTCTTCAAAGTTGAAAACATTGCAAGAAGCCTTGCTGTCTTTTGACCTGCATTATGCAGAAAATGCGACCTGCACTAGAGAAACAAAGACTAGTAATTCTTGTATTGATGCCGTGTATTCCAACGTAAAAATTGATATGAAAGTGTCACAAACTACGCTAACAGATCATTATACGCTCTTTTTTGGATTCTCGGGACACAAATTGAATCATTCAGAAAAAGAAAATGATGATGATCGTATGATTAAAATGTGGACAAAACTTAATGATTCAACCGTAATTATTAATCTTCAGTTTTATATGCAACATGAATTACAGAAGTTTGAACTAACACTTGATAAATTAAGTTCTGAAGAAGCCATGAAAAGTTTTCAGTTTCTCTTGAATAAATGTGTTGAAAAATTTCTTCCTACAAAAATTTGTAAGGTACAAAAAATAAAAAATTGTGGATTGACAACTAAAGAAAACATCTAGCTACCAAGAAACGACAACAATACCAAATTTTTATGAGAACGAAAGACAAAAACCATCAACATAAATTCAATGCACTACGTATCAAGCTGCAAAAAATGATCAGAAGAAAAAAGG
Source organism: Convolutriloba macropyga (assembly GCF_964194025.1). Taxonomy (NCBI): domain Eukaryota; kingdom Metazoa; phylum Xenacoelomorpha; order Acoela; family Convolutidae; genus Convolutriloba; species Convolutriloba macropyga. Next base: position 6,015 of record NW_027449970.1, read on the forward strand.
AAATGTATTATCAGCGGTTAATGAATGCAGATGGTCAGAAAAACTCTAAATCTTTTTTGACTGCATTAGCAGATTAAAAGGCAAAGTTGCATCGCAAGATAGGCTCAATAAAGAGACAGCTGATAAATTCATGGACTATTTCTCTACAGTTGGTGAAACCTTACCATCAAATTTTGTGTCTAAAAGTGAGAATATTTCTAAAAGCAGTAGTATTAGTGTACAATAAATGCGAATAACCAGGGCCACTTCGCTGGAAGTACGGGAAATAATAAATAAAATGCGAACCAAACATAGCATAGATTGCTTTGAACTGAACAACTTTTTTTTGAAGAAACTCGAATGGGTTATTGTGCCAATACTAACAAAATTAATCAACAAATGTATCGATGAAAGAAGTTTTCCACATTGCCTGAAAGAAGCTATCATAGTAGCAGTACATAAAAGTGTTGATGTCCAGGAACCATCTAACTTCAGACCAATTTCTCTACTTCCAACTGTTGCAAAGGTCTTTGAAACTTTTCTGTACAACAAAATATCTAATTTTTTGGAAGTTTTTGATCTCCTGGATGCAAATCAATATGGTTTCCGACGACAAAGAGGAACAATTGATGCATTAGCGCCTTTTGTTGAAAACGCTAGGGACACTTTAGAAAACCAGCCAAAGTGCTCGATAGGTTTCTTTCTAGATTTGAAAAAGTCATTTGACACGGTTGATCATAATTTACTACTTAAAAAAATTGCTAACATAGGTTTGAGAGGCCCAAAGCTTGAAATTATGAAATCTTACTTATCTGACAGAAAACAAATTCTTAGATATGGTGCTGCAAGAACGAGTCCAAGAACTGTTACGTTTGGCGTGCCGCAAGGTTCAGTTTTAGGACCACTACTTTTCATCATATACGTCAATGACATCAGACAACAATGCAGCTGCTCTACAATAAGGCTCTATGCCGACGATACTGCTCTGCAGCCAAAAAAAAGTGCAAATGAAGTTCTTTTTCAAAGTGATATTGACAACATCGGCCTCTACTTAAGCGATAACAAACTGACGCTCAATGTTGATAAAACGATTAATCTAAACTTAGGTTTTAAAACTATGATGAATGTTCTAAGACTGAACAATGCAACCCTTAAAAAGAGCAACGAAGTAAAGTATCTAGGCGTTTTGCTGGGCAACAAATTGGATTTCAAAAAACACATAAATAGCGTCGCTGCAAAATTGACCAAATTTACGGGATTTTTCTACAAACTGAGGTTTATATTGAGCATTAAACAATTAGTTTTAGTATATAAGTCTTTTGTTCAACCGGTTATACAATATGGAGTGCTTATTTACGGAACTGCAGCATGACAAGCCTGAAGTTTATCGAAGTGAAAATTAAACTAATTTCGCGAATTATTTTCAGGAAACAAAGTCATCAACAACGAGCGAACGGGAAAAATATGGAATCTTCCTGGTGAAAGAGCTACATATTTATGAGCTTTTAAAACTGTTAACCAAAACAATTAGGCGGGAACATAAAAATGAAGTTTTTATCAGGTTTATTGAGGATTCAGAGCTTGTGAGGCTAGATGAGAAAAGAACAACAAGTAAGAAACTAAAACCTAGCAATCAATTTACTGGTATCAACCCAAAGAGAATTGGAATACGAATAAGGAAATTGCTAAATTATATACTTAATTTCGACTCAAAATATGTTCACTTTATAAAGAGTTGCTACAAATCTGGAATTAATACACACCACCATACTTTTCTTGAAAATTTTATATAAGGAAATGATATCATAGCACTTTTTTATTAATTTTTTTTGAGCAATTGTCTAAAACATTATTTTTTTTTCTCCTTTTACAAAAACTCAACTGTTTCCTCACGTGTACTTGCTGTCACTCAATCTATTTAAACATTAAAAACAAACCAATATCAACACCCTATCTCCACCCCTATTTGCTAACGAACTGCTTCCCAAAGGCATCACACGACTAGGCTTTTTTGCCTTTTGATGACCTTTTGAGTATTTATATGTAAACCTCATTGAACAATGTTGTTTGTTTATACATACTTGAGAACAATTTATTATTGTCTACTTATTATTGTTTGGTCGACTTTTGAAAATACCCTGCTATACCATAATTGGGAAAAAGGAGCATGGGTGATTTGCGAGAAGTCCAAAGCGTGGTTGACAAACTTTTGGCATGAAAAGACCTTGGCAGACCGATAGTGGTTATATTAATTTCAAAACAAGACTTTTCATAGAACGATCCCTGGTATTTTGATTCCCAATGTCGGTCGACCACGATCTCTATATAGATCGTGGTCGACCGACATTGGGAATCAAAATACCAGGGATCGTTCTATGAAAAGTCTTGTTTTGAAATTAATTATGGTCTTGACCATTTTATTAAAATTTGGAAATTTGGATTGTCAATCTCACAACATAGAGGAAAAATTTTCTCGTTTAATCATTTACCACATTTAATAAACTAAATCCTCGACAAATTTCACTACTGATCGTTTCTGCGTTCCTTGTGTCATTTGATTTTAAGAAACCTGTCAATAATTCTCTTTAAAATCTTCAGTGATCTCTGGAATCTTCTATCGAGTGAGATCTTAAAAAATTCCCCACTAATTTTTACTTTAAAATACTTGTAACAGGATACATTTGCCTATAAGTTGTGATAAAAACAATTGTTAGATATTAAATTCTAACAATTTTGCTGGTCAGATAATTCACAAGAAAACTCAGTTTAACCAGCTCTAAAACTCAGTTTTACTTAGTTTCTGGGAACAAAGAATTTGTCTTATCAGATCTTACACGACAAGAACATGCTTATATGCTTATATGCTTGTCGTCAGATTAAGTTGTCATCATATGAGATGAACATTTTGTGGTCAGCATTAAAAAGTGACTTTTATCAGAATCTTCACAAAATTCTTATCCGACGTTCCGCAATGAAATATTGTCTTCTCAGATCTCAAATGATATAATTCTTATCTGAAAGGATGTCAAGCAACAAAAAATATGGAGATTTATCTCTTACACAATTGAAAGTTTTGTCTCACCTGATTAATTAAAAAAACCATTAGGAACCGAAACAAAAATTAGACTTGCTTGTTTTCTAGACCTGCATCAATTTCTTTTTTAACACCGCACATTTCAGAAGATTTAAAAAAGATGGAAAAACTAACAGATTTCAATCTAAAAAATGTTTTTTTTAATAAAAAAAGGTAAACAAAATGAAGGAAAATTTTTTTAAAAATGGTTAAAACAATTTTTTAATAAAAAATTAATAAAAAAAAGTTCTTCAGCGGTTTTTTCAATAACTTTTGTACCAAATTCCCAAAACATCACTCCATTTACCTTTTTGAAATTCATCGCATTTTCGCAATTAAAAAACACATTTTTCTGCTTTTAACCTCGGTTTTGAAAGACTTAGAAATTAATTGGCTTAATATTGAACAGCTCCCTGACAAATTAATACGTTTTGTGGCACCAACGGTCATAAAAAAATTGTATATCATATGTAATCCGAAAGGAACAATTTTCGTTTGGGTATTGATTAACTCGTAAGTAATATGTTGTCTCATCAGATCTTGTACGGTGTAAAGTCTAATGAGGGGATGATTGTTATAAATTGTCTTCTCAGATCTGTCAAGATCAAAAAATCTTGTAAAAATAGTTTTTTCCTAAGATTGGTCGGGCTGACTTATTGTCATGTCAAAATTTGTCATGTGAAAATAGTTATTTCAATCAGAATACATATCTCAACACAATAAAACATCCTAATTTTTTTTTAAATTGCGATATCTAAAAAAGATCTTGTTAAATTAAACGTTTGTCTTGACGATTTCATTCAAATTCGATTTAAAAACATAACTTCCGGTGCTACATGCAAAATTTATTAGATTTCTCATTTGTTACCCAAAGTTACGACATTTTTGGTATATCTTAAATTTTGTCTCTCAGCGAAAACAATTTTCCTGCTCAAATCTATTAGCTAGCTTGGATAATTATGGCTCTCTGGCTTTTTAGGTCAATTTCGGTTGATCAAAGTGTTTTGCCGAGAGATGCAAAAAACATTCCATTAAAAAACTCTGGGGAAATTGAACTTCTTGAGTAATTTTTTTTTTCAAATTTGTTGTTTGTCAAAGAAAATTGGAGGCCAATTTTTTTTGTAAGCATGTTAACCTTTTCCTATTTTTGTACAGTTTTTATAAGCATTTCCTCGTACAATTGATATAAAGATGTTTTTTATGAAACAGATCTCCAACAACAACTGTAATGAACTGCCTCCGAGAAAATTTTTGATGTCTCAATGGAAAACCAAGGAATAATGATTTCAAATTTTATCACAGCTTCCGTTTTTTGCACAATGGTGTTCGTGTATGTGTTTAAAAAAACAAAAACTAGCTTATGTTAGAATTTACAAAGAATCAGTCATCGAAAATTATAGGGAAGCTGAAAACTTAGTAACAAAATGTCTTTTTTATATCGGATATCCTTTCTTTGTTTTTTTAATATAAATCAATGAAATGTTTTTTTTCGATCTGTTTTTTTCCAATTCAATCCAGAAATGAAGATCGGAAACACAACCGAAGCGAAAGTTTGCCTATAAGTGGCATCCCTGAAGCCACGTACAATGACCAGAATGGAACAACGTGCCTTGAGACATCTCAGGCTAGCGTCCATAAAATTGTTGAACTTGTAAGATTCCTTCTAACATAAATAAATGAGCAAAATATCCCAATTGATCATAGACTTCTAAGAAAGAAACCTGGCCATAGATTGTGTGATTCTCGACGCGTATTGCCAAAGTCAATGTCCTGCAAAACAAAAAAAACCTACCTAAAGCAGCAAAGACGAAAGATGCTAACATTTACGAAGACCTCACAGATCCACGCTTTCAGTTCTTCAACATGACGAAAGCTTATCTAAGGATTGAGTCACTGAAAACCAATGAAGACTACATCTTCTTTAAATTGAAGAACAAAAAAAGGTGGATAAGCAAACTCATTAATGGTAGCCATCATCTCAACTATTATTTCAAGGACGTTTGAAGTTTTTTCTTCTTCTCAGCAGCATTTCCCTACCAACAAATATTTCTCAACCGGAACCTAAACAAAAAGTCAACTCGATGCTCACTCCTGATTATAAATTATGTAGCGTGCTACAATCTAAATTTTGCTCTCTGAAGTGCCATTATGATGAATTGCTTCTAATTCTAAGCTCTTCAAAAGTCAAACCGACTGTTATAGTTTTAACTGAAACTTAGCAGTTTGACCTGGACCATACAGAGTCAATGTCACTTCCAGTCGTCAAATGGAAATCCATACGGTGTCTATCATTTTTGAAATAATCAAATCCGGCTTTCTGATTATCTATCTGCCCCCTAACTCTAAGGCTGCCAATTTCGATGAGGAGTTCGAGTCATTAATAAAATCGTTTCCTGGCAGTAATTGCGAGTGGATTGTCTTTGGTGATTTTATCATTGACATACTTCAATCATCTGCAGTTTCGCAGTTATTTGAATGTAGTTAGCAGCCATAAATTCCAGCAAGTTATTCGAAACCCAACTAGATTTACCGAAAATTTCATTGCTCGATCATATCTCAACGGATATCGATTCTTCAAAAAAATTCTGGAATAAAAATAATCGAATCCTCTGTAACATATCATTTCCCTGCCTTCGTTGTTCTTGTTGTCAGTATCAAAAAAAAATCCAACTTCCTGTGAATATAGAAAAATAGCGGAAAATGAAAAAAATCGGAACGGATTCCGAAAATTTGTTTGTGAGCATATTGATAACCTAGACAAGGTAAACAAAAAATCGATAACGTGCACTATACATAATTTAAACATTTTCGCTCCCCGACGTTTTTTCAAGAGAAATTTTGAACAACCAACCCAATAGATAACTAAGTCACTTAGGAACCTTGTGTCGAAGCGTAACTGTATTTGGAAGCAAGCTTTTACTCCAAGATTTTTAGCAGAAAAGTACAAGTTATTAGAAATTAGTAACAAGATCATTTCGATCTGCCAAAAAAAATATGCAAGGCAAATTGAAAAGACTATGGGAAAACCCAATAAATTTTCCGTTACAATTAACTTGGTTATGGGCAAAAATATAAAACCATTAAAACCGCCTGAGATTTCCAGCAAAAAATTTTTGGTGAGAATGACGTTGATATTGTTTCAGTATACAACAAGTTTTTATCTAGCATTGGTCCGCAGCTCTTGAATGCTATCGATCACTGCAAATCTGATGCTCTCGATGATGTTGATTTTTCTAGGTCATTCAAAATTTTAACCTCTGGCAAAGTGGAAGAAATAATAAATTCTTTGCAAGCAAATACCTCCTCTGGTGTCAATGACATACCCACTATGGTCATTAAAATGCTACAAAATCTACTCAACGGTCCGCTACTTCATCTAATAAAATATTCGCCTGGCAACTTTTCCCAAGAGTTCAAATGTGCAAAAATAGTGCCGCTGTACAAAAAAGAGGCAACAATAATAATATCAATTATCGGCCGAATTCTTTGCTTCCATCTGTAAGCAAAAGTTTTGACCGCGTTTATTACAACCGATTGTTAGACTACTTTACATATTTTAATTATTTGATCTTTTGTAATCCAATCGGGTTAAGGCCTAAAAAGTCAACTGTAGATGCGTTAGCTCATATTAACGAAACTAAAAGACATGATTTGACGCATGGTGATGAGCCTCCAGTTGCCGTATTTCTTGAATTAAAGAAAACATTTGACACAGATAATCATTCTGTACTAAAATAATTTAAAATATATAGAATGCGTGGTTATCTTCTATCCTGCCTGTCGAGTTATTTAGATAAGATATCGCAAAATGTTAAGTTGAAGTCTGGTATCTCTGCAGCTTAATTGTGGAGTTTTTCAAGGGACCGTTCTTAGACCTCTTCTTTTTATCGTCTACATCAATGATATACCTCACGTCTGTCAAACTTTTGCTGATTATAATTCCGTTTTGTGGACATGCGGAAAAATGATGCCAATAGTTCACATGATATCAACCAAAGTGAAAAAGCAATTATCCCAGTTATCTAATTTTTAGGGGTGAAAAAAATTTGAAATCCATCTTTTTGGCTTGATGTGACAATCAGATGCGGCATTTTCTTCAATATTTAAGGGACAATGTCCTGTTATATGACAATGAAATTGTTGAATTTGTGATGCATTATTTTGTTTTTTGGATTAGAGCCTTGCTTATCCTGCTTAGAGGGAAGCCATCTCTGTTGGTCACTCATTGCCTTTTTTAGCCTTGTCTACCTTTAGGGTAGGTTCCAGGGGTTAATTGAGTGTACACTGCTGTAAGGAGGCGCAGGATTATGCAAGCATAAAATATGTAAAATTTTAGTTAAGTTTGTCGGTCAAAAATTTCCCATTTTTTTCCATTTTTGCCACTCTTTTATCCTCTGTCTCTGTCATATCTAGGTGAGTCAAAAATTTTTTGTTCTCTATTCGGACGGTACCAAAAAAGTATGAACTTGCATATTTACTGTCCACCTTGGTGATTGTTATTTCAATGATTTAAAAAATTGTTATTTATTTAACATTGAGGAAATTAAATTAATATTATTAGTATTAATATTTGTTTATAAAATTATAAATAGCATTATTTGATTAACATTTTTGTTTAACATTTGACTATTATGATCTTTTTTCGTCTGAAACAAAGGTAATAGATGACTAATTGCACTATTTTGGGCCACACGATCTTCTAAGTTCGTTATTGATTTGCGCTCCTACTTTTATTAAATACGCATCTGACAAAGTTCGCTTCGCGTTATAAACTTTAGCCAAATTTTCAACATTTCTATTTCCACTAAATCTCTATGAATTTTGAGGACTTATTTAATCTTCTTCAATCAGTTTGATTAGTTGGCATATAAGGAGAAGTTGCTCGAAAAAACTGAGTAATAGGATTAATTTAATGCCAAAAATTGATATTAAAAAAAGAAATGGGATACACCCGTTACCCTTTACTTAAACATTGTTTTAGTTAGTCTTACCGGGGCCAATGTTTTCCGTTAAACGGAGTAGACGACCTAAATTCTCGTTAGGAATGTGGAGGAAGAATAAATACTAAATAAAAAATCCGATCAAATTGACACGTACATTTGTGACTTTGGATAAGAATAGAGCAAATTTATTGCAATTTATTTCGTTTCTCCATTCAGTCCCAATCTGAGTTGTGACACTAAAGGACAGCTTTTTTAGGCAATATGCCCGCTATTTTGTTAGGAGCGAACCAATTGTTGCTCAGTTCGACCTCTAACATTTTGAAGCCGTTGTTTCACATAGAAAAGAAAAAAATACAAAAACATTTTCGGAATTCTCACTCTATTCTGTCAGATGTTGAGTTCTAAAAACAAATAAATCTATAAATAAACAAGGCGACTCGGTAATGTGCAATTGCACATAAGGTTCCGACCCCGCTCATCCACAACTTTGGCATGATTGTCTACCAAATGAGGAACATAGAAAAACCCAAAAATTCAAGTATTTTTTTTAAATTGGTGTATGAACAAAAAGATAGCCTCAAAAGCAATTAAATCAGTGGTGGAATGAATAATGGTGCATTAGATTGATAATATTGAAAGAAAGCGGGTCAAGACGAACAGCAAAATCAAACACCGACAGCAAAATTCAATTAAATCAAAAATTTTTGTCTGTTTCAAAAAACAAAACTTAATAATAAGACAAAATAGCGTCAGATAAAACTGATATTAAACAAAATAACTTTTAATTCACCACAAGAGATATGGGACTACTCAGTAAAAAGGCTTGGTAACAATTAGACAATAAAGAACAAAAACAGTAAAGTCGTAAATTTCGCATATTTTTTAAAGAAATTAATTTCAAAGTAATGGAAACCATTAGAATTCCACTTAAATATCCCATAGGTGTAGAATTACGAATTCTTTCAAAGAATCTATTAAGAACAGCCGGTATTCAATTTTTTATGCGGTTACAAAATGAACAACAAATAGACAACATTCAAAAAATAAATAAAACTTGGCAGAAAACGCTTTCGAAACCGTAAAGCTATACTATGGCCATCGAAATCTGTTTAATTGCACTTTCTGCGAGCACCAATATTATATTTTGTAACCTCTCATTAGTGAAGCTAGGTAACAAATAGATAAAAATAAAAAAAAGCAAAATAAATTAAAACTATTTTTTTTTCGAAAAAAATATTTCAAAAACCTGAACGCCAATAATTACAGAATGAAATAATTAAAAAGGTTCATTTATTTTCCTAAACCAAGCCCTTGAGAATTGAAATTATCCAGAATAGGTCTTCCCTCTACAAAAAGAACGTCAAACATGACAAAAATCGAAAATTAGTTTACTTTTTTTCCGTGTCGAAGCCAGTAAAGTCAACGAATTCTTTAAAAAGATTAGATTGTGTGCCACCAACCCCTCTTGAAACCTTCTTGGTCATATTTGTCTTGGCGAGTAATTGTCGAGAATAGATAACAAACAGACAATAAAAGAAGCACAATTGCGAAGTTACAAAGTGTCTCTTTTTAATTTATAAAACAATTGTTTTCAGAGTCATGAAATCCATCAACTGACTACTAATATCAGAAACTCGGATCATATAATTTTCCATGAAAAACCAATGAAACGGGGTCATTGTACTGGAATTTTCCTACGACTAAAAAGTAAAAAGGACAGACAAAGACAAAATTTAAAAAATTCAAATAATTTCTTCGAGAAAGTAGTGTCGAAGCCGTTAAAATCAGAATCTATCTTCAAGAATTTTATTATTATCAATTGTGCCTTACTTTGAAAGCCAATAGAAAGATTTACGAATTTTCAACAACGTGATAATGTGATAAAACTAGAAAACATGAAAAATGGGCAAATACATAAAATTTTTTTAAAAAATGTGAAATCTAGTAATATCAAAGCCATAAAAACATAACTTAAAGCGTAAAACCGCAATTAAATTTGCCTTCAATAGAAAGAAGAAGCATTCTTTCATTGCCGACAGTAAGCTTCAGGTTGACCAAATTAAGAGAAAAATAGAGGCAAAGATCAATAAGTCATTATTTATTTACAAATCAAATAACTTTAAAAGTCAAAACAACCATAAGCTTTCAAGTAATCAACTATATACCAAAAATTGGAGCTATTTAGGAATCCAATTGGACTTATCATTAGAGAGCTTTGGTTTGAAATGTTCTGTTTTTTAATTAATGTAGAAAAGGTCGATTTTTTTTTATAAAAAAGTCCGACTGATTACAATCCGTTTTTTTTGGATTATACCAATCCAAGATCGGTCCAAAACTATCCCTGCTATTGCTGTTTGTCTATTAGAAACACTTAATTATTCGAATTTTCTAGATATTGATATTTTGTTAGTTAAAAACTCAAAAATAGATGCTGCGTTTTTGATAATTTACGAATAAATTTAGCAAAAAACGGCAAAGTTTTAATTACAGAGCACTCTCAACGGAATTTGAAATAGAAAAACCCCAATTTTGAGTCTTAAAAGTTTATATTAGTGGTGTTCTGGTCTCTACTTCCTGTAACTTTAATCAAACTGGACTAAAGAAACATATTTCGGGCTGTTTTTGGTGAAAAAGTCTTAATTTTGAAAGATTTAGACAAAATTTTTCACAAAAAGTTAATAAACATAGCCTACAATAAAGTTTTTTCGTCTTTAAAAAAAACCAATAACCCTTTCAAAAAAAATTTACAAATTTTAGCAAAATTGACAAAGTTTTAGTCAAAAATTCCGGAAAATGTGAATAAAATCTCAACGGAATTCACTCTATTTTCTCAAAACTTTAACCTCGATAACTCCCTGTAAAAAAAATTTAAAAAATCTTTTTAATTCCATATTCTACGCTGGACAAGTTTTCTAATGATACCAGTCTCAGCTCTCTACGATGAATATATCGATCGACCAAAATTCACTGAACAAAAAGAACCTATTTGAGTATAGAGTTCCTTCCCCCTCAAGAGGGGTCGGAACATTCAAACCTAAAATCAAATAAATATCTAACCATCTCTGAATTCAAGAGAAGGCTTGTAGTGGCTTTTCAATCTTACAAACAAAAGATTCAGTTTGTAGATTTTAAATCTTTAAACA